>NW_009601879.1:1915-2315 GCF_000690535.1 Cariama cristata | reverse complement strand
CAGGGTGCATACCCAGTTGTCTCGACACCATGTGAGCAACAACAAGAGGAAGCGCCGGAGTTGATGTGGCAGTGGCCTCCGACATCACAATAATAGACCGACAAATACATGTAGTGCCGTCAACAGTGACGGGACCATTGGGAAGAGGTCTTAGTGCATTGCTGTTAGGTAGGTCATCTGCATCAAAACAAGAACTTTTAGTAGTACCAGGAGTTATAGATACTGACTATACAGGGAACATTGGCATCATGTTACAAGTTTTGGATCCACCAATTACAATCAAGGCTGGAACAAGAATCGCTCAATTGGTACCATTTATTGCTCAAGTGCCACATGCGTCACCAAAGAACAGGGGAAGTGCCTCATTTGGGTCATCTGGTCAGACCCTTGTTGCTTTTAA
>NW_009601879.1:0-1649 GCF_000690535.1 Cariama cristata | reverse complement strand
AAAACCACTGTATGGCTTCTGGGAAGAGATGCATTGTCCCAATGGGAGCTGACAATATCAAGTTTTTAGTATGGGCCATTGATGAGCAACCAACACTTAAATTGAAGTGGCTTACATCTACTCCTGTTTGGGTGGAACAATGGCCCTTAGCAGCAGAAAAAGTCGCACATTTGACTCATTTGGTCGAAGAACAATTACAGGAAGGTCATCTTGTCCCCAGCACGAGCCCATGGAACACTCCTGTCTTTGTGGTTCCTAAAAAATCTGGAAAGTGGAGGCTCTTGCAGGACCTTTTAGAGCTGTCAATGAATAAATGCAGGATATGGGTGCCTTGCAGCCTGGAATGCCGACTCCATCAATGTTGCCAAAAGACTGGGATCTCCTAGTCATAGACCTTAAGGACTGCTTTTTTACCATACCTTTACATCCAGAAGACTGTGAGAAGTTTGCTTTTACGGTCCCAACCATTAACAAGCAAGGCCCTGCCAAACGTTATCAATGGACAGTTTTACCCCAAGGAATGAAAAACTCACCCACAATATGCCAATGGTATGTGGACATGGCTCTCCAGCCCATAAGAAAGCTATTGCCTGACCATCTAATTTTTCATTATATGGATGATCTTCTAATTTCTGCCAAAGTGTTGAACAAAGATGAACTTGTACATACCATGGAGAAAGCCTTCCATCCTTATGGTCTAGTAATGGCCCCAGAGAAAATCCAGAGGACAGCCCCATGGAAATACCTGGGGTCGCAGGTAACAGAGTCTATAATACACCCTCAGAAACTACAGTTACACAACCATATTAGAACACTGCATGATGTTGAGAAGCTCATTGGAGACATCCAGTGGGTACGGCCCTACTGTGGCACCACAAACATTCATCTGGGGCCTTTGCTACAGTTACTGCGAGAAGGAACGCATGTCTCAGAGGAACGACAGTTGACTAAAGAAGGGGTCACAGCTTTGACAATCATTCAAAACAAACTCAGTCAAACGTTTTCCGGACGATGGCAGCCAGAACTCCCAGTGAAGTTTATCATCTACAACATGGATTGTGAAGTGGCAGGCATCCTCTGTCAGTGCGAGGAAAAAAACCCTGACTGTCTTTGGATTCTGGAATGGAACTTTCTCCCTTCCCAGCCAACAAAAACTGTTACTACTCATGTTGAGGCCTTAGGTCAATGCTTGAACAAGGCTATTGACCACTGTTTACAAATATTGGGAAAAGAAACGGATGAAATCATTATTCCCTTAGCATTAGATAAAATCCCAACATCCATCCGTGAGAGTGATGCTTTTGCACTAGCAGTTGTCAATAGACAAGCAAAAATTTCTAATCAATATCCAGCACAGCAGTTATTTAAAACGACGATATGTCTAGAACCAATCAACCTAAACAGTGAACAACCTTCGCAAGCCTTGACTGTTTTTACAGACGCTAGCAGCAAAACTCGAAAAGCTGGCCTGGCCTGGCAAATTGATGGGCAATGGCACACTGAAGTTGTGCTAGCAGAAGGATCGATGCAGGTTTTAGAATTTGTTGCAGTTTTGCGAGCATTTCAACGATGGAATACCCAACCCTTGAACATTATATCGGATTCATTATATGTAGTAGATGTTGTGAAGAGATTACATCGCTCGCTGT
>NW_009601878.1:21568-23013 GCF_000690535.1 Cariama cristata | reverse complement strand
TCTCCTCACAGAGGCCACCCCTGCAGCCTGCCCCCTTTACAAAAACCTTGCCCCATAAACCCAATACACTACTATTTGCCCTCTCTTCCCATCTTGCCCCAGCTGCTGCTACAGAAGCCATCAACAAGCTGATGGTTGAATCTTCACGCGTAAGCCCTTTAGTCTCTTAAGCTCCTACCTTATGAAGGTTTGCAAACAACTTTGTGTTGAGTTGTACAGCTGGTTTATTTAACCTTTGCTATTTATAGCATAGAATTAAACTCAAATATACTTCAACAGATTTATTGAGTCCTGCCCAAGTAAACACAAATTCAGACTTTGGGAAGGGACAGTCTTTTTTTCAGAAAATTCATTTCAGTATTGTTCAAATTACATTCTCTCTTTTAGACATATCTCTTAGCATGGACTCTTTCCTGTGATCAGTTCTAGAACTCCAAGGCCCCGTCAAAACAGCCAGAAGTTTACTTGAGCTCTGATGACGTTTGTTTCCATATGCATGCTTTGTAGAGTAGGCACCTGAAAAAAAAATGAGAAAAAGTGGTTTAAAGGGGGAATAACTTAAATTATTTTTTACATTTTAAAAGCTACCTCTACCTCAGTGAAATCTATCCATTCACTTACTCCAGGCTTCTGGAGAACAGATGCTGAGATGTATTGTGCCATCACCTTCTGAAGGTGACTGGCCCACTGACTGCATATGAAGAGGCCACCTTAAAAAACGGTGCAGCTAGTACTGGGTAATTTGCATTAAATTACTATCTTTTTGGAGATTTCATCACAGATTTAAGACAAAATTAAACTAACTAAAAAGTCTTAAATCTTCAGTACTTCATAAGAGAATGACCTGAAAATGGAAGAAAGTACATTTGTGCATAGTCAGTAGACTCCTACACATGGACTTTGAAAAAGTTTGCAACATTTAATAACACTTAGACTATTTAGATGTAGACTACTTAGACTGAAAACCTTCTTTTTCATTATTTTTCTCTAGTTCCAGATTGGCAGGTGTCATAGCTACTCTGGGAGACTGTTATGTTAATACAACAGATCATTGATATAGAAAAACCAAAGTCTCAATAAGAGAAATAGGTAAACTTATGGAGGTCAGGAAATTAGAGCAAGAAGTTCGTGAAATTTTGGAAGTATTCGGCTAAACTTTAAATGCTAACCTTCCTTTTCTTATGCATGCTGCTTTGGCTGCAGGGCTGTGCCCTCCTTTTAGGTAATCATAGGGGGAATAGATAAAAGCATCGCTATCTTAACTGCTATGTAACGTTTCAGTAAGAGCATTGTCAAGAGACTCTAGAAGTCATATGGTTCAGTTGCTCTCTGACTGCTGCCTTCTCTGTGCGTGTGGGTAACTTGATCAGTCTTGATTTCCTATCATGTATCAAATAGTTTTACCAAGAGTTAACAAATCGGAATATTTTTAGGATTTGCCATCC
>NW_009601878.1:0-21537 GCF_000690535.1 Cariama cristata | reverse complement strand
AGGAATCCTGAAGTGAGGGAATAAGCATGTGAAGGATTGTGACAGGTTCTCAAAAATTCAGTTTAGATATTATTTTCTTTTGTTTTTTTTTTAAACTGAAAAGCCAAAATCTTCTTTCAAGAGCAATGTTGGGATAGTTATTCTGAAAGAAAGCGACAGGGTAGGATACTAGAAATCTCTTCCAAACCTGCATATGTCCCTTTCTACTGCCCTTTTGACAATAGCTCCACCTTCAAGTAGATGTAACTGCACGTTACCTCTCTTTGAGGCTTAGACGTCCAAATTTCATCAAGATATTTCTCCTAATAGTAAAAAACAACCACCAAATTCTTACAGAATGAAATATCAAAAAGTAAAGATTACACTGATAGTAACGTCGTACACAATGTCAATAATTTACAGTTGTGATCAAATCTGGCTTTATGACAGAACATTTTAAAAAGTTTTAGCTGTAGTATTTCAAACACAGCTTCCAACCCATGTTGAGTTTCCCTTTCAAACTTTACCTCCTGTGATCTCTTCACCTCCACGTTTCTTGGTTTTGTCCTTTTTGTGGCAAATGTTCCACCTAGCCAAGATGCCTGGCTGTCTACAAGCCATCAAACACAAAAGACCTGTTGCTGCTTTGCTTCTATTCTCTTCAAGCATGACCAGTTATTTTCCATTTCCGCAGCCTGAATTTGTCCTTGGCTGAGCTATTTTGAAATTAATTGCCTTGTTGGCAGAAAATTATAATTCAATTAAGAAAAGTCTGTAATTATTTAATGCTCAAATATTTATTTCAAAGCAGTGCTGCTGATTTTTGGTCAGAGAAAAGAAGAATATGTGGCTGAAGTGACTGTATGATGAAGCCTGCTTTAATGAAGACAACTAACACTAATAACTCAGTTTTGAGTTTACAGCCTTAATTATGCTTTGACTCAATTTCTTATTCTGAGGTTTGGAGACAGCCTGTGCCCTGTTCAAATGGGCACTGCATTTGTCAATATCCGTAAGTGCAACACACACATTTCTATAGGCTATATTCAATTAATAAATAATATTTGTGTCAACCAGTTGTACAGCCCCATGAAGCCACATGTTAATTTGGTCTTTAATATTTCTCTCCTGCTAATCTCTGCCTACTGTTAATATACCCACTTCAGTAATAGATGTTTGTAGTATGTGTGGTGCCTTTCTCATAATGATCTCAAAGCGTGTTAAAGACATTAATTGATAAACCTCATCCAGTGGTAATTATATAAGGGAATAAAATCTGTTTGCATTATTCATGTGGATTAAGTAAGGCGCAGAGAGGTTAAGCTATTTCATCCATCAAAGCAGCAGTGGAACTAGCAATAAAACCTGGCAATCCTGACTCTTTTCATCTCAAATTCATGTAATACTCACTTCCAATCACTAAGACACCCACAATATCCCAATGTCATGATCCCATCCTTCCCCCTACAGCTTTCAATAAAGTGACAAGATGACCTGATTTTGACATTGTCACTTAGGCTGGTTGAAAGATTATATAAGGCAAATAAGCTATTATTTTTTTCAAGACAGGATCATGGAATCACAGAATGGTTGAGGTTGGAAGGAGCCTTTGGAGGTCATCTGGTCCAATCTCCCTGTTCAAGCAGGGCCACCTGAAGCCAATTGCCCAGGACCTTGTCTAGATGTTTTTTTAATATGTCCAAAGATGGAGACTCTGCAACCTCCCTGGGCAGCCTGTGCCGGTGCTTGTTCACCCTCACAGTAAAAAAATGTTTCCTGATGTTCAGAGGGAACCTCTGGTGCTTCAGTTTGTGCCGATTGCATCTGGCTCTGTCCTCTTTGCCCCCTCCCTTCAGATATTTATAGACATTGATAAGGCCCCCCTAAACAGACCCAGCTGTCTCAGCCTTTCCTCATTGGAGAGATGGTCCAGTCCCTTCATCATCCTTGTGGCCTTTCGGTGGACTCTCCCCAGTATGTCCATCCAGCCTGTTGAGGTCCAGCATTGAGAAAGAATCTGATCCATATTATTGTGAACCATTCATGCAGGATGATGATAAATTGAATTGACTCTTGGGGCAGCACTGGACAATCCATAGGCAAAGAAAACTCCAGGACACACAACTGTCCTGGCAGTATGGAAGTTGGATGTCTGTGAGTTGTAGGGAATTAATGGTCTGAGATTGGCTGAGAAGAAAAAAAGCATGAAATCAGAACTAGGTGCCAAATGAAGGGCACTAAAGGGGAGATGAAAGCTGGAGAAGAATTTACCACAGGAACAGCAATGAGAGTTGATGTGCTCCAGCTCTACTTCAAAGCAGTGAACAAGGACAAGCTTCAAGACTCACATAAGCAAACGGCAGCCAAAAATACCCACAGCCCAGATGGCAAGGCAGAGGCAAATCTATCTTCCAACATTCACCCTGTGTCTTCATTTTCATGGGGTTTTTTTTGGTGTTTTTTTGTTTGTTTGTTTGTTTGTGTTTGTTTTGTTTAAAGAGAGGTATAAATGAAGAAATAACATTTAGAAGGCAAATTGGAGATTGCCATTATTGTTTTGGTTGGAATGGGCTGCCCAGGGAGTTGGTGGACTCACCACTCCTGGACGTGTTTAAGAAAAGATTGGATGTGGCACCTAGTGCCATGGTCTAGTTGACATGGTGGTGTTAGGGCAAAGGTTGGACTTCATGATCCCAAACGTCTCTTCCAACTAAATCAATACTGTGATTCTGTGGTGCTGGGACTAGGAAACACACATAACATCAACCCAAGATGACAGTCACTTCTCTAGAGCTTTGTAGTCCAAAGGGTTATTCCTCAAAGTGAGAGTACAGTCCCATCAACTTCAAATGGTGTGAGGTATGGGAAAAATCCATTCATCCATAAATTTAAGGTGAAGCTGCCACTGAAATGTGTGTATTTTGGTGCATATATGGTTAAGGGGAAGAAGGAAAGCATGGTATGTTGGGGCGGGAGGAGGGCACACTTGCATAAGACTGTATTTTGGGTTAAATTCTGGAGTTGGGTGACTGTGATGATAATTTAATTTTGGTATCAAGTGAGCGCTTGGTAAGATCTGTGTGTACAGGTGGGTTTTTTTGGAAGGAGCTTTCCATTAACACCAGTAATACCTTGCTTCAGTACGTTGTGAAGTTTAGTCAGAATAGACAGAACTTCTGTCCTGGACAGCTAAGAACAGTGTATGGCAAAATGAGCAAAAGGAACAGATTTTAATGCTGTGAACACTAAGCTCCACTCACTTCACTGTCCTAATGAATGCCTCTGAATGCCTGAAAGATGAAGCTGTCGATGTGACTTTTTATAATGCAAACCCATATGACATGGAGCCCCTACGGACTTACGTTATACAGCTGGCAGCTCTTACCAGCCCTGGATCCTGATGGTGCTCCTTCTCTTTTTCCCCTAGTAAAGAATGAGATATAGAGTTGAAAACCCAGGCTGAGTAGTTTTCCCTATCCTTGTTTGGTCACAGAGGTATCTGTTGTGCAGTGGGCTCTGATGCAGCTGAGAAACTCCTAGGTTAGAAGTGAATACAATCAGCAGAGTCTTGTGGTGAATGAGGGAAAATCCCATAACAAACATTTACCTTGGCACTGAGTATAAAAAAAAGAGCAGCCTGCAATGAGAACAGAGTTAGAAGCCAGCAGTTTCTGACAGTTTTTTTCCTTTCTGCGAGTAATGCTGATGGTAGTGTTTGAGGCTGACAGAAGCTGAGGTGCAAGGTTATCTGAGCATCTCATCTGTACTGAGGGAGGGAAGGCCCAATTTTATTATCTACTTTGAAGATATATCATGTGCAAGGCAATAACTTCACTTATAGATACAGTCAAGCACGATAAGACAAAACTACATGAAATGGCAGTTTTGTTTTGAAGAATCTAGGCTACATGTCCTCGGGAGAAAGAATAATAGGATGGTGCTGAATACCATTTCTGATGGCAGACTTCTAGTCTGCCAACTCCTGGAGTTGAATCAGATCCAGAGAGTCTGTGTTTTGGCAGCTGAAACATAGGCCTTCCTTAATAATCTGTTACACAAAGGACTTTGAAGATCCACGGGAATCATTATATGCCTTTTTTTTTTTCTTCATATGATATTTGGGGACTATTGAATGATTTTTTGAGAAAATCAAAAGAGAAAATCTCCAGTTTTGTGTGAATGCAGTCAGACCTATCCTAACTGGCAGAAGTGAGCCTTTTTGTTTCAGTGTGTAAATCCTGCACGTTAAAAGACAGAAGGCTCCTAGCAGAAACAACTAGTGCTTCCAAGTGTTATCTTCTAAACCTCATAATTTTTAAAACTCTGTCTTTGCGTGATCTCAGTTGTGATTTTATAGATGAGGGTTCACCAGAGTTCATGCTCTTGGCTGCTAGTATCAGAAACCTAGACTAGAAACCAAGAGCTGGATTTTAAAATGACCTGAGGAAGTCAAATGCGTCGGCATGTGTGATTAGAAAGGCACTTTGATCATAAGGTCTACCTGCCAGGACTTCTCATGTGCTGGTTGAGCAGCTAAGCGATCCTTTCCTACAAAGGCAATATCTATCCTTCTCTCCCAGATATCTAAGTTTTAATTCACTTTTATAAATTGTCATCATAACATGACATACTCTGTCTTAGTTTGTGGGATGTCTGTTGGGAGATTTTCGTGGCAGTAGCTTGATTAACCTGTGAAGACTTGCAAGCTAAACTGATACAAGCATACTGAGTATAAAATGAGTCAAATTATGCTGTCTTATCCCCGAATACAAGAGAAGAAATACTCTGTCAAAGTTGCTGCTCTCTGCAGCTTCTCTCTTTTCTGAGCTGGATGACTGTCATCTAGGATTCCTGTTCTGAACTGGTTTCCATTACTGTCCCTTTTTGTCTTTCTAGACAAAACTGTCTACTTCTCTGCGTACTTAAAAAGACAAAATACGCTCATGAGTGTGGGCCACATCAGCCTAGCCATACAGTTTCACATCAAAGTGGGTGGTTAGAATTTCGACATGCTGCAGATCCAATCTTAATCTGACATTTAAATGAAACTTTAGGTCAGTCCAGCTATGTTAGCTGAAACCAAAAGGCAGAAAAAATCATCAAGACATCTGTGATGTGAGGTTGATAAATTTTAATGGCCCTTCAGTGAGTTCAAGCATCTTTTAGAGGGGACTTAACATCTCACAATAATTGCAACCTTATGAAATAGAAATTATAGTGGCTGGCTTGCAGGAGAGTGATGACAACTATTTTTCATCTCATGCTGTGGAAGAAAATGAACCTTTCCAAAGTACATCCTGTCAGTCATAGTCAGACAGTGTAGACTAACATCCTATTTCATTGTCAATTGTTGTATTTTGTTTTTTCATGCTTTTCTTCTGGAGAAAAAATGATTGATTTTAAGGGTAAGACATGTTGAACCATATTATTAAAAAAAAGAAAATTATAGTACTGAAGAAACATGTTTGTTTGGTTGGTTTTTTTTGTATGGCTTCTTACCATGGTAAAATAATTGGGTCGGAACAAAAGAAAAGGATGTAATTCCTACATGCACACTCCTTCTGTGAAGGCAGCAGCTATAAATATGCTCCTGTTGACAGCCTGCAGAAGCAGACGCTTTGGTGGAGTCAAACTCCTCCCTAGGTCCTCAGCTGGGCAAGGAGGTTGCTGGGCTGGAGCTGCCATTGTTAGATACCTCCTGCCGCGTCCGAGCTGGCCATGATGCTCTGATTCACTTCTGAATTCTCCAGTTTGGCTGCAGGGCTCAGCTGCAGACTGCTCACCTGGTCCCCCCATGCCTGCAGATGGAGTGTTGAGTCTTGTCTGGCTGAGAAATGGCTCACGAGCCTTTCAGTAGAAGATAAATGTGCACAGTGGGGAGCTTTTTGGGCCAGGGTCACTTACCAGCTGTCTTCTGCCTACAGAAAAGACATGCTTGGTTAATTTTACAGGTTTTAGCTTATGGCCTCTGTACTCTTGACAGATGTCAGCATGTGGACATGGCTTTCATGTTTTACAGATCTTCCACAATTTGGATATCCTAATGACTTTTCATTTTCTTCTTTTATCAAAATTTCTTCTAATAGGCTTAGCCCTGTTTTGTTTGTCTGATGCACTAGTCTTGAAGGCACTTGTCCATATGCTTTTCGTGAATGATGTTAAACACTTCAAGGCTTGAAGCCCGTAATGTTTTTATTCTGACATCCTCCCCTCTTTAGACAAAACCCACACATGTGCAGAGCCCCATGATGTTGGATACTCTACAAATGCAATACCAAAACAAGTTGCAATTCCAGATGCTGAAATTCTGAGGTTTTACATTCACACTAGGGACGAAGATAGCTGAATCTGCAATACACTGCGTCTAGTTTTGGGGTCCTTGGTGCAATATACAGATCAACAAACTGGAGAGAGCAGAGTGGAGGACCACTAGCATGGAGATGGGTATGACTTACGAGAGGAAGCTGTGAGAACCGGATATGTTTAGCCTGGAGTAAAGGAAGCTAAGAGGTGATTTAGTTGCAGTTTTTCACTCTCTTAAATTGAATTGTGGAGAAGATGCAGCCAGCATTTCCTCAGAGGTGTGCAGTGAAAGGACAAGAGGCAATGGTGAGAGTTGCAAAAAGGGAAACTGATTCAGTATAAGGAAAAAAAATCCACATGAGGAAGGTTGTGCAGCACTGGCATGGGTGCTCAGAGAGACTGAGGGACCTCCATCCTTGGAAACATCCAAAACTCAACTTGACAAGGCCCTGGCAACTTTAACGTTGAGTCTAGTCCTTCTCTGAGCTGGGAGTAAGTTCAGATGACCTCCAGAGGTCCCTTCCAACCTAACTATTTCCAGCATTCTTTGACAAATTCCATCTTTTGCAGGAATCACTGCAAATAAAAGGTGTCACTAATATTGGAATTACTGAAAGGGTCACTACTGGAAGTGTCACTAACAAGGGGGTACCTCAGAGTTTTGGCAGGGATGCAAAAAAATGATTGCACCACAGCAAGTGGAAAACACTCAATGCTAAAGGGGAACCCAAGGGTGCAACATGAGTGGTGAGTTTAGAGAGCCATTAAAATTTATTTGCTTGCTGGATGCTTAAAGGAAAACACTTTGCAGATAGAAAGAGATAGGTAGACTATTACATATGAAGCCAGGAAAACCAAGGTTTTAATGGAAAACTGTGGGTACCACCAAAATGCCAGAAGGAGTTGACAGGTGCGTGTATTAGTTCTCTGCTGTACAAAAGAACAAAAATAGAAGTTTTGCATCACAGGTTATGGGTTGCTGGTTGTTCCCTTGCTAATGGGAAGATACCAGAGAAACCTCTTCCTGTACCTGTAGTGAAGTCTTGAGTGACCACTGTTAATTTGTCAGTCCATTGTCAGTAATCACATTTCTGCTTTCTGGGCAAGAACTCAGCATAGCCAGGACTCACTCGCTGGCGAATCTGCATGTTGGTTTGTACCATCTGCTGTTGGGAGTGAACACTATTACATTACAAATAAGGAGCTTCCTAGCAACAAGGAGAATGTACCTTTAAATTATGCCTGCACTTCTGATTAATTGCATAGAGATTGAAGTTTCCAAATAATGGAAAACAGATAATTTAGTTTTGTACTACAGACAGTCTGGTGCTTGATGCATTAACCTTACAAAAATTTTTTTAGACTAACAAAAATGCAGATTGAAAAGAAGCAGATCTTGAAAAATCCCTTTCATTAAGACTCTAGCTTCTTGATATAACCGAATTCTTGGCACGATTCACTGAAGTTGGCATGTTAGCCACTGAAGGGTAGCAGCTTCCTGCAGCAGAACACGTTAACTGCATAGGAAAATTAGGATGGAATTGTTAACTGGAATTACTTTTGGATAGCAACAAAGTAGAAAGCAAAGGTAATATAGTAGTAAAGTAGTGGTCTTAGCACACTGTAGTGATAAAGATTTTGCTGACGAAGTATAAGTTAATTATTTGATTGTTCTATGAGAATTTAGTACTCCAAAATCTTTAAATATATGGTTCAACAAATATATTTTGGAAAAATCTTCAGAAGTCAAAATATAGCATACATAAAATAAGTTTTAAAAGGCATTTCAAAAGGGATTTTCTTTGGAAGTTTCCCTAGGGTGAAGCGGATCAATGTCACCAGGTTGTAGCTTAGGAAGATATGCAAGGCTGTAATCGTGGATGCAAGCTGAATCTTGTTTTGTTTTGTCACTCTTTGGTACTGGCATGGGAGGCAATAGCTTTGATTTTGGAAATAAAAAGGGTATTAACTTGTGTCTACCCTCCTGTTCAGTAGACCTAGAATCCTGTAATAATTTAGAAGAACTGTTGGCAAAGTAACAATTACTTTACAGATACTTTCTAGTCCATTAAAACCACATGCAGGAGCAACAGAAATATAAAATGCCTGAAATAGAAAAAGCGCAGCTTTTCTTCATTGGGGTTTCTCTGGAGCTCTTCAGTGCTACTGTCTGTCAGGGACAATGGGTTATCTGGCCGCTGTTCAGTCTCATAAAGAGAGAAGAGAGACTCGTAAAATTGAGGAGATACAACAACAGAAGTGCTTACATTTGATTAGTTAGGCTGTACAGCCTAGGAGCCGTGCGACTTTCAGCTCTTGCCTGGTCATCTATGACAGGGGTGAACCACTGCCCTGTGGTGACCCCATCCCTCTAAAGCTGCCAGCAGTGCCCAGTTCCTGGTCAGAGATCGCTTCAAATTCCACGTCAGCAGATGTGATAGGAGATCTCTCTTAAAGCCTGCGTAGACTGGATTGCAAGAAATTATATTAGAGTCATAACAGATAAAAACAAAAAGCCAAGTCTAGTACTTTCAGGGAAAAAAAGGTTGGAATTCATTGAGAACTTCAGCTGGTCACTTATGGCAAATGGGTGTTTACTGAGGAGTTTAGCTTTTTGGAAACACAAACTGGGAAAAATTAGGGCTAAGAAAGTTGCTTTGTATGAAGGAGTTGTGTGGCAGATATGCTGACATACAGTAGTTACTTTACTGCTTAGAAAGTTTATAGAGATCTTATTTATTGGATAGAATATAAATGTGGTTACTTTTGTTAGCATGATTTAATTCTTTACTAGACTTGGTTTTGGTTAGTAATGAAATGCAAGATAAAGGGTACTAATAATAAAGCTGCAGAAAAACTAATAAATGTTAATATAAATAAAAATTATTAATCTAGTCAGTAAGAATTGAGGCTTAACTGTTAGATTAAGAAACACTTAGAAAATGAAAATGCAATAGAAAAGTATGTAAAAGCCATGCTTCAAGTGAGCTTTCTCAAATCATTCTCTAAACTGAAGAAGTGCGGTATCCGAACCAAAAGCTTTTGGATACCACAGATTCTGCTGGGTCCTTATTTCTACCTCTTGGTCAATACTTGTCTCTAATCTTTTTTGTAAAAATTTTGCTGTAATGGTGAGAAACAAATTTAGGAAAAATAATCAGTATTATCAAATTGTCACTACCAGATTTGCTCCAACAACCGGACAACTTAACGTCAGCTGATGTATAGCATGAGCAAAGGAAAATATAGGACACAGAAAGATTTAGGAAAGCATCATATTTGTTTTATACATATATACATTAGAATGATACTTTATGATTTTTTTCCTTGCAGTTGATTGTTTCCAAATATAATTTAGAAAACATTACGCCTTGCCAATGAAGCTTGTCTTCATTTTCTTCCATGATGCTGGGGAACAAGGTGGACTGGGGTGAAAGAGGAGAACTGAGAGCACACCGCGTCCATGGTGGCTGCGAGTCAGTGTAGTGAGAAGATGTCCCCAGAGCCGATGGGTGTGAGCAGTGCGTGTGGGGCTTGCACTGCCAGATGCCTGTTTTGGGGAGATGCTCCCCGTCAGCAGGCGGTAACAAAGGCTCTTCCTACAGGGAGCAGATGGCTGAAAGTCATCCGGCTGCCCTAAGCACCCCCAGGGTTCACACAAAGGCACAGTACTTACTTTCTCATTTCCATCTCGCCAAGGAAGTGCCTGACCACGGTTGCTGTGATCTGTGCTGTTTCTGCCTCAATTAGTCGCTGCAATGTGCTTTACACGGAGCTACGTCTTGAAGCCCTCAGAGAGGGATATTTTGCAAGACAGCGCATTTTGCAAGTGCGTCCTTGTTTGAGGGAATTGGGAGCGCAGAACAACATTGCTATGAACTGCAGTGGTTCGTGTTGGTTACTGAGAAGTCAGGGAGATATTAGTATTGAGGAGAGCTGAAAAAAAGATGACGTAGCACAAAGCGATCATATTTCTTTTTAATGTGTGAAGTGTGATGATCTGGCTCTATTCTATTCTTAAAAGGTAGATTGGTCTTTTAAGTGGAAAATTCTGAAAAAGAAAAGCATCAGCAGCAAAAGAAGGGGAAAAAAAAGGATAGAGGAACAAGCATAGGAAGGGAGAAAAATCACAAATAACAAGTTTTATTTTCTTTCCTTGCCTTTAGTTCCACTTTCAGCTTTCAAAACTTTCCAGATTTTGCAAAGTTACAAAACGCTGAAGTCCTGCTTAATTTTATTTTTTCGCCAGAATATATTTTTTTTTTCCAAAATTGAGAAATTTTGAAAATAACATGGTAGTAAAATAAAGAAGAAGAGGAGAAAATATCTGTTTATAATCTGTTTGTATGTCATCTGTTCCATCCCACACTCGGGGAGAGCTTGCAGGGCAGGTTGAAAGTGAGCTCAGCTGGGTAGCCAATGGTGCCAAAGGGGCAGAGACCTAAATGAGTGCATGAGTAAATACCTATAATGAGTAAATATCTCTGCTAGTAAATATATCTTCTAGTTTCTAAGCCTTTGTCCAAGTTAGTAAGCCACCATTGTGAGGATGGTAGGGGAAAGCCTCTGCCCAGAGGCCCAGTGACTCCTTGAGATGTGCCAGAGAGTACCTGGGAGGTGAAACATCACTGAAGGTAGTTGAGGCACATCCAGACCATTGGCCAAGGCACGGTTCTGCTGGGTCATGTGAGCCCTGCTAACGATCCTCCCCTGATTCAAAGTGACCACAAGATACTGGAAGGAAAAGTGAGGGAGTAGGGGACTCCCATCTGTCCCTCCAGTGAAGGGACAAAGCATATCCACATAAAGATGCATCCGGTAGACAAATGTATGGCTGAGCAGATGGTGCAGTCAGGAGGGCTTTCACTGCTCTATCCGAGAACATTTCCAGAATCATTCATTGCCTCATGACAGAGTCCAAAACACATAAAAGTGGAAGAGAAACTTGGAAGACTGCTTTGCAAATCTATTGAGGAGAGTTTTAATCCAGGACCAAGACTAGTATGGGACAGTCTACAAATAAGCATAAACAATGTTGACTTGCTGGCTTGGACAAAGGCCAAGAAATGAGACTTGATATTTACTCACTATAGAGCTGTAGGAGAAACAAAGCGGATCATAGAGTAGGCTGCCAAATGTTTTAGCTTTCTGTACATAAGATAAAAACCATGGGGAATACATCTGTGAATCTGAAGTTACTCATGAAGATGATTAGAATGTGATTTAATTTACAGAACAAACTTGGTGACAAAATGCACATAATTAGAATAGTAATATCAAAAGGTATAGTGTGTTCATGGAGAAAAGGAAGGAAGTGTTCCTTGCATATCAAAGACATAGGCCAGATCTGAGGTCTTGAATGTAGTAGGAGGCAAGCTGTGCTGAAAATCTCTGGGTAGGGATGAAAAGGAAAAATATACATATGACACAAGAGTGTGCAACAAAATAAAGAATGTGGATGAGACTTTGTGAGAAACAAGCAGAATCAACCAAAACATGAATCTTATGATAGTAGGGAATCTTCACTAGTTGGAAAGGAATAAAGGAACATAGATGTTATACCTGTTCTGCTAAACAGGAGGAGGCATGGACCAATGTCTGGGTCTGAGGATAGGCATGCACACTGGTCTGCTTCCTTGCTGTTGAGAACAAACCTCGTTTAGAGCAAATGACACTGTCTGCACTTCACAACACTTGGTCCCGAGCCTACTCTGAGCCTCCGTGGCCCAAGGCATAATTATGATTTCGTACGACATCTTCCTTTGCAATTTAATGTGTCTGAAATAACACAAGGGATATGTTACAGCTTGCCAGGTTGGTGCTTTCATAGTGTGAAACTGAGAGCACATGCTGCTTAG
Source organism: Cariama cristata (assembly GCF_000690535.1). NCBI lineage: Eukaryota > Metazoa > Chordata > Aves > Cariamiformes > Cariamidae > Cariama > Cariama cristata. Next base: position 9,397 of record NW_009601878.1, on the reverse strand, counting down.
CCTGGGGGTAACATATGAATGTGGAGGCCTTCAAAAACAGGTTACATAGTCGCTTGTCAGGTGGGGTTTAGGTTATGTGTTTCTTCTTTTGGAAGAGGAGTAAAACCCAGGTGGTTTCTTAATCCCTGTTTTCCTGAAATTCCTTGATCTACTGGCAAGAAAAGAAGGGGGGAAGGGGAGACAAGAGAGAAGAAAATTTACAAAATAAATCAAAATAAAACTATCAATTTTGAAAAGAACAATTTAAATAAAAAATGTAAAAAATCATTTCAATATTTCCCAGTGACAAATTTCAAAATGAAAAAAAGTAGTTTTCCTACAAAAAATATTTGCTAAATAATTTTCTGAGGGAAACTATGTTGGTCAGAAAGTCTCAAATAATACGACAATATGAATATCCCTAAAATGTGAAGGTCTTGTACTTTCCCACTTTAAAATTTACCTTTTGTGCTCTTTTTCTATGGCTGATGTCCTACAGATTCCTTCTGGGCATTTTCTGAGTTAGGTCTGAAAACTTACAAAATCACTTCAACTCCTGATTTGAAACAGGACATACGAAAAACTTGTATCTTTTTCTGACTTTTGGGAAGAGAATAGTTATCAGGATTTGGGAAATCAGTCTGTGTTTTGGGAGGCTACTGTGTCTGTGTTCTATTTTTAATGTACAGTCAAAGCTCCTAGAGCAGCGGCAAGGAAGCTTAATTATTTGCCTATAAATTCGAACAAATAAATAAACTAAGTAAATAAAGGAACCAAGAAAACCAGAGGGGATTTTGGATTTTGCTACTAAGGAAAACCCAGGTATGATCAAAACCCTAGAGGCTCAGCTACCTTTCCTTAGGTAATCATACTGCACATTAATGTTATGCACCTATGGATAGTCCTATAGGTAATTCCAAAGTAAACTATCCATCACCTTCATTTCCAATAAATGTAAACTGGCTTGGCTCCCACTGATGCTCCTTGGATCACACTAATGCTCCCTTCAGAGCAAGAAACTCCCCATCTCCCTTGCCATAGGCAACATCGTTCCTGTAAGAGTGTGACTCTTCACGACCATCCCTTGGTCTCTATGTGGCTGTTGTGTGCCAGAAGAGGACTGGGACCACTGCGTCAGTCAGCGTGCTTCTCTTAGTCTTCAGGTATTGCTCGCCCTACAAGGCAGCCCATGACCACCCCAAGACCATGAAGTTGGCGTCACTCCAGGGTCTGGAGTCTGCCTTCATTGCGGGCATGTAATTTCTTACTGAATGGTGTGGTCTTCAAGAAACCTGCGCTACTTATGGAACATCACTCTTCATTCAAGGTTCTGCAGGAAAGAGTTCCTCTCTTAGAACACAGACAGTCTTATATCTATTCAACTCCACAGGCTTTCTGAAGCCAGCACTAGCTTGACTGTCTGACTTTATTTTGGAAAATCTGGACAACTGAGTCAGACCATGGCATAACATGCTTTTCCCTACTTTACAAACTGGGTCCAGGTAAGATTCCTGCTAGCCTTGCAGTGAGGCTAATACAAATAACCAGTCACTCCCCTCCTGTCTTGGCAAGAGGCTGATTTAAAATAGTAGTTTGTGTTGTACTCCATGCAATCTCTTACATGGCCAGTAGCTTTGCACTATACTGAAGTTGTCTAAAGAAAAGATTTGAAATTTTCGTCCATTAAAAATTAGTTTATTGCCATTAAAAACAAATTTATTTCATCACTCATGAGGGTAAGTATTGTCAGGAGGCTTCAGTAAATACCTATAATGAGGTATATGTAAGGAGGCATTATCAGATGTTTGACAAACATCTTGGTGAGGGCTGCTGGTTAAAAATTTTGTCTGGTCTCACTAAAATAAATAGACTAATTTTTAAGAAAAAATTTGCTTTAGGGACCTTCTTTCCACAGAGTTTAATATTTTATTAATATTTGGTATTAGATACATCATGCTTCTAGCAGTGAGAAGTGCTAGTTTACTCACACTGCTCTGCTTTGGAAAATGCATAGCAAGCAGAGTTTTGCAGCACAAAATTAGTCGGAAGGCCTTAGTGCAATGGAGTGAAGGTTCAGGAATAAAGGCTGAGGCACTCCTGTCTGCTGCCAAGGAAAATGTCTCTGGCAAAGCAAAGCACACATTTGACTTCTGCATGTTTAAAGTAATACAATTAGAGAAGATATACATGCTTTGCTGATAAATACATAACTCTATGGGACCTGATGAGATGCAACCCAGAGTCCCCAGGAAATTGGCTGAAGTAGTTGCCAAGCCACTCCAAGATATTTGAAAAGTCATGGCAGTCAGGTGAAGTCCCTGGTGACTGGAAAAAGGGAAACATTCCACTCATTTTTAAAAAGGGTAGAAAAGAAGACCCTGGGAACTACCTGTCAGCCTCACCTCTGTGCCTGGGAAGACCATGGAACAGATCCTCCTAGAAGCTGTGCTACTGCACATGGAGTACAGGAAGGTGGTTCAAGACAGCCAGCATGGCTTCAGCAAGGGCAAGTCCTGCCTGACCAACCTAGTGGCCTTCTATGATGGAGTGACTGCATCAGAAGAGCTACGGATATCATCTATCTGGACTTCTTAAGGCCTTTGACATGGTCCCCCACAACATCCTTCTCTCTGAATTGGAGAGATATGGATTTGATGGGTGGACTGATTGATGGATGAGGAATCGGTTGGATGGTTGCATCCAGAGGGTAGTGGTTAATGGCTCAATGTCCAGATGGAGATCAGTGTCAAGTGGTGTCCCTCAGGGGTCTGTATTTGGACCAGTACTGTTTAATATCTTCATCAATTACATAGTGAGATTGAGTGCACTCAGCAAGCTTGTAGATGACATCAAGCTGAGTTGTGTGGCTGAGACATCTGAGGGACAGGATGCCATCTAGAGGGACTTGGATAAGCTTGAGTAGTGGGCCTGTGTGAACCTCATGAATTTCAACAAGGCCAAGTGCAAGGTCCTGCATGTGGGTCAGAGCAATCCCTGGTATCAGCGCAGGCTGGAGAATGAAGGGATTGAGAACAACCCTGAGAAGAAGGGCCTGGGGGTGCTGATGGATGAAAAGCTGGTCGTGACCTGGCAATGTGCAGCCAGCCGCATCCTGGACTGCATCACAAGCAGCGTGACCAGCAGGTCGAGGGAGGGGATTCTGCCCCTCTGCTCCTCTCTAGTGAGACCCCCCCCTGCAGTACTGCCTTCAGCTCTGGGGTCCTCAGCACAAGAAGGACATGGACCTGTTGGAGCAAGTCCAGAGAGGTCACGAGGATGATCTGAGGGCTGGAGCACCTCTGCCGTGAGGACAGGCTGAGAGAGTTGGGGTTGTTCAGCCTGGAGAAGAGAAGGCTCTGGGGAGACCTCAGAGCAGCCTTCCAGTACCTAAAGAGGCCTACAAGGAAGATGGGGAGGGACATTTTACAAGGGCATGGAGTGATAGGACAAGGGGCAATGGCTTTAAACCACAACAGGGTAGATTCAGACCAGGTACAAGGAAGAAATTTTTTACTATGAGGGTGGTGAGACAGTGGCACAGGTTGCCCAGAGGACTGGCAGATGTCCCAACCCTGGAAACGCTGAAGATGTCCCTGCTCATTGCAGGGGGGTTGAACTGGATGATCTTTAAAGGTCCCTTCCAACCCAAACTATTCTATGATTCTATAAACTTCTCAAGCTCTGAAGTATGGTGCTTCTGCTTTATAACACAGTTTTAGAATTGAGATACTTAAACTCACCACATTCTGTATAAAAAAGTGGGATGGCACAAGGGTAATTTACGATTTCCTGTCTCTCTACATAGGTACACAAATTATTTCTGTTTGTGTCTGGTCATTTCAGATAAAACTACCATTTGTTAATCTCTTGCTTTAACAGGGTTTTCCTTCACAGGGCCATGCTTATGCAATACTTTAAAATAAACTAAAAAAAATTATATAGTTCTGTTTAGATGAAGAATAAGGATGCTTGATCTTATGCTCAAGTCACATGATTTCCATACAGAGATTACTGCTTCTACTCATCCGCCTCAAAAACAGATGAGGTCATTCCTTTGTGGAACTGCAAAGCCAACAAATGATGTTGTTTGGGAAAAAAAAAAAAAGGATGTAAGAAAGTAACAGAGGAAAGTCTCGTATTTGCATTTCTACATCCCTAGACAATTTTGTGGAAGTATATGTTTAGGAAAGGAGGCTAGGGACAACCAGCTAACAGTGGGTTCCTTACTTTAACTTTTTGCATGCATGTGGTAATGTAATATATTGGATAGGGAAGCAAGAGAATTTCTGAACATTCTGGCAAATCTTTACCCTGATGAATGAACTGAAAAGCAAATCTCCAGCACTGGTTAAAAGATAATTTCAGAAGGTGATTTTTTAATTTTTAGACAAGTACTCCTAAATTTATCTTGGCATATCTCAGGCTCCTTCAGTTATTGTACTGGATTTGCCTCCCTTACTCAACCAGTGGAGCATTTTTTTCATGCCCTGATACATCCTCTTCCTTCACACCTTTTTTTAAATGCCAGTGGCTTATCTGTCCCAAATGATGATCCCAGGGAGTTGGGCTAAATGATCCCTGTGATATCTTTCAATCTGCCAAGAAAAAGGATGCAATAATTTGAGGTTTGGCCTAACTTTATAGTTCTCACAACTTGAAATTAAAATACATTGAAAAAAGAGGATACAGGAAAGACAACGGAAAATCACTCATTCAGTGAATTCTCAATTATCTCTGGTGTATAAAAATACCCCTGAAGGAATTACTTTTTATCACATTCTTGGTTAAATGAAGCACATATTCTAATTACAATACTAAGCAAATTTATAACGATGAAAGGTCAAAGTAATCAAGAACCAGCTTTCCTCACAGTGTAAGTTATCCATCCTTATGCAAAGAGCTGGCTTTGCCAGCTCTCCTCCCTCACTGCCCATTGATAAGGAAATTAAGCAATTGTTTTGAATGGAAGTAAGAGCAAGTGATATGTTACAACTAATTAAGATATTGATTTAACACGTGCTCATGGGGAGAACGGAGCAGAATGCAAAGATTTATTTTATTTTTTAGTCTGCTTTCCTTGTAAAACTTCACGGCCTTATTCACACTGAGTAGACCCTGGCTTTGCAAGCTGCAGCTGGTTGATTTGGACTAACAGAGTCCCATCCTCGGTCCCTCAGTGACCATGGGATTTTGGTTCCACCGCAGAATAAAAGAGTGGGGCATTGATGCAAAATGGTGCCTCAGGAATCCCAGCACTGTGAGCCCACCTGAGGCCTATAGACTGACTAGATGGTGGTAAGTACTGAAATTTGCTGTAGTCTCCATCCTTGGAGGTACTCAAAACTCAACTTGGTGTCCTGAGCAACCTGAGAGGTCCTTTCCCACCTCTGACGTTCTGTGATTCTGTGATATGTTGGGTGCCAAGTGGAGATGCTGATATAGCTGAGATCTTTTCTAGAGGTGTGTGCCCGTCCTTGCTCCTTGATTCGCTTTTGTCTGGAATGTGGTCTTCATTTGTATCAAACCAATCTCAGCACCTGTCAGGTTCAAGAAGACTCATATTCTAGGGCACATCTTGCATAATTTGCCTGGTTTTATGTAAGGTCAGTCCAAGTAACTGTGTATTCAGCCAACACATACACCAGTTTTAACTGCAGCCAACAAAGCAGAGAGATTCGTGGCTTGAATTGTAATTCCTATACTATGAGGCTGTCTGGAACCTCCTCTCCTTCTGAACAGCAAGCAGAGCTCAATCTCAGTATTTTAGTTCTGTGTCTTTAGTATTTACAACCCAGCAGTAAATTTCTGCCTCCTGGACACTTTTAGGTGGAGACTAGAAAGAATATAGTAGAATAATTAGGCATCTCAAGTACTGTTCAGTTGCTCTAATTTTGTTGAAAAATTATCACTCTTGATCTTGTTGAGAGAGGTGTCAAGTATACAGCTTATGGATACTGGAGTGCTGCTGTTAGGTCCACCTGAAGCTGTCTCTACTCTAGGCTGAACAGACCCAGCTCCCCCAGCCTTTCCTTGCAGGTCAAGTGCTCCAGCCCTTGCATCTTCATGGCCCTCTGCTGAACTTGATCCAGTTTATTGATGTAATTCTTGCACCACTGAGGCCAAAACTAGATGCAAAACCTAGATGTGGTCTAATGAATGATCTCATTTTGGATTGCTTTCTTGTGGATTTAAGTGTTCCCTTGTGAATTTAATGTCTGGTAACTAAGCTGAAGCTCATATATCAAGCTGTAAACCTTACCATATGTTAACTCCATCCACATAACAGAGGATGTCCTGGTGCCAGCAATCAGCTCTCTCTCCACTTGGCAGGGTACTGGTGACAGATCTTTCAGATGCTCTTTTTAGATTTTAAAAAAAAATGAATAGGAAGCTGTTGGCCTGAGGAGGTGAATCTCTTTCTCACATCATAGGTGATTTCTTTAACCACTATATGAAGGGAACTTCTTTGCCTGTTGTGCTGAGGGTTTGGTTATGTGTACAGACTGGAACAGCATAAACAGGAAAGAATAGGATATCCTTACTAGCACAGCTTTGGCATGCAGAGCAGTCTGAAGGTCTGTCTGTGGGGATATATATGCCTGAGTTGGCTGTGAAATAGCTATCTCAGGTGGGGGTAGCCATACAATGCTTGCAACATGGAGTTCAAAACAGATTGCTATTTACACATTTTCTGTGTTTGCGGCACGTTTTTTTGTTGTTGGTTTGTTTTGGTATTTTAATCAAACTCTTGATTTGTTTAAGAATAAATGTGAGCCTTAAAATCCCAGTGCCTGCAGTACCTAGTGCAAAGCCATCTCTGTTATCCACATGGGAGCTCTGTGGCCTATACATTGACTGCAGTATGGATGTGTCTCTGAAGAAGAATACTAAAACCTCCATATTTCTGATGATGCCAAGCTCTGATTTGTGATATCTGACATTTCAAGGTGGTTTGTACCATTATATCAAGTATCACAACTGTTCCATAGTACTCAGTAACAAAGGACCTAACTGAATGACTGGCATTAGCTTTTCAAAGGTTAAATTCCCCTTGATAAGGGGGAGTGCAACCAGCTGTCATATGGTAGCCTACAGCTTCGTAAATCCATGTTCACTTCCTAGTTTTGCAACAACTTTGCACCACTTCAGGAAAAACACTTTCTTCTACCTGAACGTTGATTCCCATTTATGAAAGGGGGATTATAATCTTGTTTTTCTTCTACCTACTGTCAACCTTCAGACACAAGTTTTGGGGGTCAGACAGTGCTGTGTGAGGATAGCGTCTGGGCACAATGGGGTTCCAAGCTCCCTCACAGTCACTAGACTCTGCGCAACACAAGTTGTGAGTTAATTAAAAATGAAAGGCTGTGCAGTTCTGTAAATGTACAACATTTGCAGTGTGGTCTTGGCTAACCTGAACACACCAGGGATGTTTTCTTCTATACAACATAATCAAGACTCCTCTGTTCCAGCCTTTTTTTCTATCTGACTTTCATAAATTGGCTACTTGCCAATGCCTTCGTTTTTAAAAATGGATATAGTATTTTCTAGTTTTGCCTTTTCAGCACATGCCATTACTGAGGAATAATTGTGCAAGGCAGAGCAGAACAACTCTTGCTCCGTAGCTAATAGGCAAAGAGCTATCAAAGAGTGAAGCCGAGCTTACACAACCAGAAGAGATCTGTAATATATGTTCCTAAAGGAATGAAGGTTATGAAGTTGTCTTAATAGTTTGCTACATGATTTGACCACTTCAGAATAGTCAGCCTGCTCTGCATTTACAACAAGATTTTTGAAGTTCAGAGATGGAATTTTCAAAAACACTCCCCCAACTTGCTTCAGCTGGAGTAAGAGGAATTTCCCACTGCCTTAATCCAGATCAGCAATAGACTAAAACATCTTGGTGTTTTCAAAAAATTAAGATGATGCGAAGACTCTTTTTCCGGTTCTGCTGCTGACTGGACAATGCCACCGAACACAACAAACTGTTAGACACTAGCGAGTGTCACAGGGTCTGCATGGGAAGGCTTGTCACCGCCAGTTCTACAAAAGCCTTCACAGGGACAAACTCCCAACTTATTTTAAGATTATGTATGTGATTATGAAAGGCATATGAGAAGGCACGTGGGATAACAAGGGACTGGATTTAGAAGCCCAGGCTTATGTCTTTCAGGCATATGTTTCCTAAGTCCTTTGAGATGTCACTGAGAATCAAGCCTCCAGGAATCTGATGTACACACTGACCAATTTAGTCTGGTTATTTAAATTTCATTTTTGTATTTAGACTTTGAAATAAATGTCCCAGTTATGAGACATAACAAACATCATTTACTCCCTTTGTCCTTAAGTACTGAGATTCTTAAATTGTGGAGTCTGAAAAATCTCCCCTTTTGTCAACATCTGAACAGAATCATTCAGTCTGGGTAGGAAAATGCTGGGTTTAGCAGTACAGGTGCTTGTGAAGTACCTAAAGAGAGGGAGCTGTTCTTATGCTAACTCAATCTGCTCAAAGCTACCGGAAATTTCATAAAAATTATTATTCTCCAAAGTTTAATTATGCCTCTCATTTTTTTAATACTCAGGAGTGAAAAGAGCATTCTTTGCATGATCACAACTATTTTTACAATGATTAGCAACAGCATTCATTGTTGGCAGTCTAGGAACGTGGTCAGACATAAAAAGTAAGATAAAGGAACTGCTCTGAAATCAGAGGTGTAAACAAGTACTGGAGATGTAATATAGAAACACTGATAGATTTGTAACGCCATGTACATTGAGATAAGGACTATTTTTGTTACATGCTGAGTGACAACGGGAAAGAAACGTAGGGTTCCAAAATTGAATTGGCACTTTGTTAAACAGTGAGATGTTTATCAAGGTGATGTGACTGTTTCTGATGTTTCCAGCTATAGACAGTCGCAGCTCCCTGCCTATATCTCCTGCTCTTTGCCTGACTCTTGCTTCCAGTCAAATTGCTGCAGTCATTGTTACCTTCTCTTCCAGCATTGGTTTTGTTGTGTTGTAGAAGACCCAATTGTCATGGACTTTCAGGTTAATTTCAGGTTAATGCATTTTTCTGATAACTTACTAAAATGAATAAAGCCACTATCCTGTTTTAACAATGTAAAAGCCCAAAGAAGAAAAAATGTAAGCATAGTAAGTGATTACTACCTCCTTTTCTCAGAAATTATTTTAACAGGGAACTCTGTAGGACAAGACCCTCTTTTTGCTGTGTTTGTTGTGTGTACCTGATATCATACAACTCTGTATTTTCAGTGTCTTATCTCACAACAGGTGTTTTTTTTGCTGCACATCCCAATATCTAATTGCATCCCTTTGCAGACATGACCTGAAATGGCACCTTTGGATGTGCTGACGTGCAAGATGTCTGATAGTCTAAAGAACATACAAAGTACAA
>NW_009601877.1:27134-32736 GCF_000690535.1 Cariama cristata | reverse complement strand
AAAAAAAAAAGCTAGAAACAATCAAGAAAAAATGAGGGACAAAAAGATATATCGCAGGAAGAGGATATGCCTTTCCATGCTAGACAAAAGACATTTCTGGTTCTACTTTTACTTCACTTATCTATTAATATCTAAATAATGCATATATTTTTTCTTATGTTTATTACATACTTACCATGCTCCTGGTATCATTGCTCTCCTCTCCCTACCTGACACTTTAACAAATCCAGCTGACATCTTTTCATGTTGTGCTACGAGGATGACATAGCAAATCCTAATGCTCCGACACGCGGGAGCGTGACGAGACCAACGCCGTGTGCCAGGGAGAGCTCAAGGGTTGTGGAGCACACGTCGCTCGCCGGAGCAACAGCCACCTGCCACCGCGCTCCAGGGACCTCCCCGCAAATGAGATGGAGAGGTGACGGGGAAGATTACATATAAACTTGATGAGGATTTGATCTTGACAGAGTATCTTTGTTTAATATCGGCATGTTACAGAAACCTGTGTCAGAAATACAATTTTTTGTGACATCTTTTTCTGTACCAGCATTTGGAAAGTGCCAGCATCTTCCCAACGGAGACTGGCGTCCATCAGGTGAGGTCTCTGCAGACAGGACGTAGGAACCACAGGGGCCAGAGGACTTTTGCCACCAGAGAAGGGCAAATATAGAGGGCTCTTAATGTCACACTTTTTTTGCTGTACTCTAACTCACTGTTTTCTCATTTAAAAAGAAGTTCAGGTTTTGCTTCAGCTGCCACATCGCAAAATCCTATCTAACCACATAAACACTTGAACCCATTTATACCCGACTCTGCACACCGCTCAGTTCAACTTTTTGGACAAGACCCTCGCCCAGCCTTCAGCTCTCTGATGTCCACAAAGGGCTGGCAGTTTGAGCCCTGATTTTTTAAATTTTGAAGCAGAAGTGCAGTGCAATACGAGTTCCTCTTAAAGGGGGGGTTCCTTAATCACCTGAACCACCAGGGGTTCCAGACTGAAACAGTCCCTTTATGAACTTTGATACTTTTTTTTCCACCAACAGCACCTTTCTCCTTAAAGGATCTGGAAATGACAGTTTTTAACCCAGTCCACCAGCCACCACATCACGGCGATGACGGTCTCTGCGCTGCATGCCACAGCTCGGGCAGGGGTCAGTTCTGCCTCGCTTCACCGAGTGAGATACATAGCAAGAATGGATTAATTAATGTTTCTACAACACTTGGAAGATGTGGATTTCTTTACAAGTGTAAAGCAGATAAGGTTGGTATTCTTTACAGCTCAGAGCCAAATTAAAAGTAGAGTTAAAGGAAAAGGCAGACAGCAGCCTGGGAAAGAAATCACGAAAGGTTATTTCAGCAGAGGAGTTGTTATCACTGCCTACCCTCTTTGCTCAAAAGCTGCATTTGATCATATATTCTTCTGAATTATCTACTGCATTACTTGAGTGCTAAAGGAAGAAATAAATACAGGATAAATATTAGAGGGTTCATTTCAGATTGCACTGAGGTTTGATGCTTGCAGTCTGTAATTCCAGCTTTCTCAGTAAGAATTAATTATTCAGTGTTGTAGGAAAAATTAATACAGGTCACTCAGAAAGTATATATGAACAAAACCTAGAATGTTATTTTTTTAAAATATCCCTCTAGTATATTTTGCCTACAAATAGCTTGTCAGGGTTCTTTTGCTTGTCTACAAAATTTATAGCTTTGGCTGTCTCTTGCTTATGAGGCAGAAACCCTCGTGTGTCACACGCATGACAGGGCTTCTCATTCCCAGCATCCGCCACCGAAACAAACTCCCAGCTCCGCTAGAGCCTGGCGTTTTAAATGCCATAACAGTTTATCTAGATGCAGCCTGTGAATCCTAAACACGGGAGGAGTTACACACCCGCTTGGGGGGAGAACTGCTCTTGTGGGAGCCGGAGAGGGTCCCGCCAAGGATTTGTCAAGGCTCCCTCCTAATTGTGCATGCTGATGGACATCCTCAGCTCTTGCTTTTTTTTTTCCTTTTCTCCTTTTTTCTTTTTTTTTTTTTCCCCTTTTTTCCCCTTCCCCCCCCCCCCCTTTTTCTTTTAAAAAAAAAAGTTTCTTTGAGAAATGCCTTTCTTCAGCTGCTATTCATGACACCAGAGTCTGGGGGCAACGCACACTGCTGCAAACAGCGTCTCTCCATCACCCAGCTCGCAGGCTGCCCAGTAGCTTCCCTGGGGAGCAGGGCTGGACCAGGGCAAGGCAGGAACGGTGGCTTTCCCTTCTGCCAGGACGGCTCTGCCTGCACCTTGATTGGCACGGCACACACCTCGCTCAACAGACGTATTTAATTTCCAGGGAATTATAGTTGCTGATCATTCTCCAGTAACTGCCAAGCTCTCAGAAAGAATTACCACATTTATCCCTCATGATAGGAGCAAATTTCCTCCTAAATTGCTAACTAGTCCACCTCGGTGAGAGGATCAGCTTCTCCAGCGTCTATGAGTTTCATAGAAATAGAATAATAATAAGAGCCCTGTCAGGACCAGGGAAAATCCATAGATATGCTATATATTTTCCATCTTCTCTCCTCTGCATTCTTTTATCCCCACTGTGATCACCCTGAGAAGTTGTGAATGCATCTGACAGCCTCTCTATGCTGTGAGCATTGCCCATGAAATATTCCAAAACCATCACAAGTTAAAGAAAATGTGTGATTTCTAAAGCATATTTAAATATATAAAACCTGGTTGAAGAAAGACTGAAAATTCTTAACCTGAAATATTTCTATTAGATGGTCTCCACTACCAACATAGTTACATCGTTCTCCAAACTGTAAAACAAGTTTTTGCTGTTTTCCCCATAGCGTTGCATGCAGGGCGAGAGAATCCTGCTCTGCCCCAGCCACAGCTCCTCTGGGCATGGCAAAGAGCAAACTTGGCAAAACTACCACGAGCAGTAAAAAAATACAGAGGAATAAAATGTTCACGTAAAATTAGAATAAATATAAACATACAGCAAGCTTGAAGAAATAGAAAAATATACTGATTATTTTATTTCTTCAAATTCCTAAGTCTATTCACTGTACTGAGAGAAAACACAGTGAACTCATCATCTGCTTCCCTCTTAGCCAAAGTTATAGGAGTATAAACATTAATATACTCAACATTACTTACTTCAAGAATTAGTGATAATGTTTCTGAACAATTTCTTCATTGCTTACGTTGGTATGTTTGACTGGCTGTATGTAAGCAAGTACCACATTAAATGAAAGTCAATTACCCTAACTGTGTAATAATTACAGTGTGTTCCTGTCAGCATCTGAAAAAAAAAAACCTGAAAATTAGCTTTGCTCGGGCATATCTTAATTAGAGCAGTCTCTTGTTATTCTTCCCTCAGCTTGCATGAGTTTACAGCAAGTGGAACAGCAGATGAAAGAGCAGTTTGCTCTCATGAGAGACAAACCACTGCAGTTTCTGCAGATACAAGAGGATCAACCAACATGAAAAATAAAAAGCTCCTAGCTTGGGTTTCCTTGTGCAGTCCTTTAGATGGGACACTTACAAACATACAACCGTAGATAGAGCAGTTTGACTGAGCTGGCCATGAATTTACCTATAATTTCTCATCAGTCATTTTTTTCAGAGATAACATTTTTGTAAATGTTTTAGATTTTTATCAACATAGGCATTAAATTTTTCCCTAGGCTCATTTATAAGCACAGTTACCGTAGATCCTCCAGCACCAGCCAAGGTAAAAGGTCTTGCACATCCCCAGCAGCACCGAGATCCACCCATCACAGCTGGGCCCAATGCTGCCCAGGTTGCTCCCTCAGCCCTCAGGTGTTGTCTCTCAGTACATCAGGTCTGATTGACACCACACGAGTCACACAACAGGAACCTCTCATTTCCAGCTGGCTTTAAAGCGCTGTTACTGAGTAAGCACATCCGCCGTGATTTGCAAACCAACAGCTCTAAGGTAAAATCCTAAATGAAAATAACAAAAATCATGGGTTGAGAAATTTAGAAAGAACACTTTCATACACAAGAAGGCAATATTTAAAGAATTCTTCTCATAGTACCATACCTAACCATCGAGTCAAACTGTTTGATGCATATAATGAGGTATGGCACATCCCTCAGAATCGGTGCCGTTGGAAAGCACTCCCATAGACAGATGCCGAAGCTGATGCTGACCCTCACCCACCTCCAGAAAAGTCCCATCCCCCTGTTTCACCCATGTGAGAGATTCAATCGAAAGGGATGGAAGAAACCTGAGATCCCCTGTGTTGCTTGAATTGGCACTTCATGCTCAAAGACATCTCAAAACCAGACCATCCAGGCAACCCTAGTAGTTAGACGCTGTGTGAGTTGCAAGAAATGATTGCTAGACGAGAAGGTTAACATTCGCTTGAAGTCTATGCAATTTGTGTAAAAAAAGTTAGTAGTAGTTAGTATGTCAATTAGTAATCAATGCAAACATTAAACTATTTTAGATCTGTTGTCATACAAAAGCTCTGCCTTCAGAAACACAGGTGGGATTGTTCAGCCACTAAGGATTTTTTCCCCCTCAGACACTCACAAGGCATTTTTAACCATTTTCTTCTTCCAGACAGGTGAGCACCTTGAAAGTTTGTCACAGACGACCCAACCCAAGGTGTCACAGCAGCTCTGGGAGTTGCTTGACTGGGACATGGCCACAGTCTGCAAGAAAAAGGGAAGGAAAACCACATTGATCTTTATCGTCTTTCACAGACTAGTATTTCTACTTTTTATATGAAGGATATGTGGAAATAAATACTGTGGGGTTACTTGAGGTCAGAGCCATAACCTAACAACTATAATTTAATGACGTCTAATGAGAAATCAGAGCGAGCTTGGGAGACAGCTGGGAGGGAAAGGTGAAATCCCATAGTTGCTGTTAAAATTAAAAAAAAAAATCTCTTTGACCAACTCTTCTGCTTATTTCTGAAAAAACTGTTTAATTACTGGAGTCACTCTGAATTTGCCAGGGAAAAAACATCTAAGAGCTATGTTCATGAACTTGCAACAAGCTTAATTGGTTAAATACTAATTATCTTCCAACTCTTCAGCCTGTATCTGAGGTACCGCAGCAGTAAGACTAATTAGCACATTACTGTTAGATTATCTCTCAGCAGTTCAGACTGGCAATAAGGTATTGATAGTGAGAAATGATCGTTTTAACTGGAAAAAAAAAATAGTTGCTGAAAGAGAACAGCTTTTTTTTTTTTATTAGACAAGAAAGTGAACTCTACCAGACCTCGTGTGCTTGCCTCCGCTCCCTGACTCACCAGGATGGTCCAGAGAAGGCCCAAGGATGTCCTTAACTACGTATAATTTTCATTTGATGTAGGGAATTGGTGTGTAAGGCTGAGCCCTAATAACTGGAAAAAAAAAATAGTTGCTGAAAGAGAACAGCTTTTTTTTTTTTATTAGACAAGAAAGTGAACTCTACCAGACCTCGTGTGCTTGCCTCCGCTCCCTGACTCACCAGGATGGTCCAGAGAAGGCCCAAGGATGTCCTTAACTACGTATAATTTTCATTTGATGTAGGGAATTGGTGTGTAAGGCTGAGCCCTAAGTTTGGTGAGACTCAACACCTCCTCTTCCGA
>NW_009601877.1:0-26685 GCF_000690535.1 Cariama cristata | reverse complement strand
CCGATGGCAAAGCTCTCTGAGGCTGTACTTCTAGTACGAGAGCCCAGAGGTGTGCTCCAGTGGGAACTAATATGAACATTTCCTATTTTAAATGGACAACAATGAATTTCTTCATCTTCATTTAAAAAAAAAAAAAGTTACACTTATTTCCCCATGTAATGTCACCAAAAGATTACTAAGCAATTAAGAAAATCTTTAGATCTGCCTAAAAAATTCGGTTTAGCTGAGAAAGGAGTCAAAATAGCTAAAAACGTACCTTGCCACAATCCTTTTTCCTAGTTTTTAATACTTAATGGGAAAAGAACTCTCATGGCAAGAAAAGCCAGCTACGTATCCAGGATTACCGTGTTGCTTGAAGATCTGGTTTAAAGCATGGCAATTTATTGTTTTGTATTCCCTGCAGATACTGGTGTTAGGGCTGTTGAGACACACTTCCACCTCTCAAGAAGAATTTAGAGAAAAAAATGCTGTCAGGAAAGCTCCTCTATTTCCCCCCTGAGGTCAGCCAGAAACCTCTGGAGAGCTCAGCCCCGGTGCGTCTTTGTGAAGTATTGGGGTCTTCCAGTTACGCTGTTAAACTGGTATTCTCACAGAGTCGGTAAAATTGACATTATCCCTTTTTCCTCCAAACTGATTTCAACTGCTCCTCTCTTGACATTTTATGCTATTAAGTAGTCATTTATTGCCACTGTTGTTTCGCACCTTCAAGAAATGGAACGTGAGTTTATCAATTACAGTTACAGCGAGCATCCCTGTTGCTTCCTTTCCTCAGAGGTGTATCTTAATTAAATCACAGAATTGAGGAGCTTGTGCCATATTTTCATAACCTTTGTGTCTTCAAATGCATAACAAGCACACTACTGATTTAAGTAGCCTTTTTTTTCTTTGCAGAAAGACAAAAGCAAATTCCATTAATCCTTCATTATGTTCACTTTCAGTATTTTGGAGCACAGAGCGATGTGAAATTAATTTCTTCATCTCCCTGACCATTATTCACTAAAACTCAGCCAATTTCATTTTGGTTTGGAGCTTTATTTCTTTGGGTTTGTTTCAGATTAGAGTCCAGTATTTTGTAATTATTTCTCAAAAATTAACTTTTTACCCAGATTATTTTACTTTTCCCTATGTACTGTGTGGTAAAGCAACCAACAACATTAGAAGCAGATAGATTTATATCTGTGATCCCTTGTGCAGAAAACTCCTCAAGAGTCAAAGGACAACATCCCACCCAAAGAAAATTACCCATTCCCCAAATATTTGATATAAATACCATGGTTTGTAGTTGTTTTCCAGGAAAGGTCCTCAGGTTACAGTTACATTGTCTTCTTTTATTTCCATGAAGCCTTGTAAATGGATAAATCGTTCGAAGTCTTCAGCGTTTGGGCCTGGGAGGACACAGGGAGCTGTGGTGGTGAGCACCGTCCCCGCAGCCTGGCATCAGCAGGATTGGACCTGCAAAACCAAATGTAAAAGAGCCAGAAAACATTACCTCAACAGCAGTTATTTATAGGCGTTATCTCAAGCAGGTTTGTGCAGCAGAGGTACAAGTTTAGACCAAAAAAACCCTGAAATAATTCCATAAAATACACCATGCTTTTCCTTTTTTAGGAAGAAATAAAAATGTATATATTGCTGTTCTATAACGTAGAAAGCATAGGCAAATGCCATCAGAGATCAGAACGGGCAATGCTGAGATGAGCATGGCTTTGCACACATTTCACCCAAAATATATAAATAACATTTCCAATATCAAGTAGGGAAATACCAACAGTTGTCTGTCCATTTCTTCCTGCCCTTTAGCTGTGAGCTTGATAAACCCCATGGGGAGAGGCTGGTCTGCTTTAAACCACGTTCTCATCTCAAATCCCCGACTACCAGTGCGTACGGCGATGATAACGCCGGGCTGCTCCTCCCTGGGTCTCAACCCCAAAACCTGCCAAAGCAGGAGGCAGCGGGGTGGAGGGTGCACAGGACTGGGGCAGCACTTAGCGATCCCGTGGTACCAGAGAGGGTTTTCTAGTACCGTTTTTCTGGGAAATGTCACCGATTACTCTCTACCTACCTGAAACCTCGTTTGCTTTATGATACCCAAGGCTGTCATCCTTATCAAATGGAGAAAAGCTGAAAGGAGGCAGCAGCAACTGCCAAGCTGTTGTACAGCTTTTTCCATGCCGCTGAACAGCTATAGGTTAGTGGAGAGACAAGCAAAGGGACTCCCAAATGCAACTGTACTGCTGGGGTACTCTCCAGAGCAGAATAAACCCCTATAAATAAATATCCTATACAAAAGTCATAATTAACTCCTGTAAAATACCACTTTTTTGGCAGCGGTAGAGCTGGAGCTCAGGAAAACTCTCATTGCTCTCCCTCTACCCACCGGGGCAGGAGGATGCTTGCTTTCACATCTCATCCCTTCATCTCAGCCAACATTAAAACAGAAAAAGATCAGGCAATATGTTTATTAGTTTTCTTTCTGCTAATGAGGTTTTATATTACATTTTCTTCAGTTTGAATAATTGGGAGTGTTGGGGGGGGAGGTCATCAAATCTCCCATCCATCTCAGAAGGTTCCCTGTAACAGCCTCGAGTCATAGCTGTTAAAAAGTTAATCAAGCTGAAATGCCACGGAATTTAATAACTACCACAGAAGAGGTTATAAGTTCAATACACCACTAATTATGTTATTTTCCAACAAGAAATACATCTTACGGTAATTAGACCAAGTACTCTTTTCAGCTCTTCTTGGCTATTTATTTTTGTTCATCCCAGTTTTGCTCCTTCCCCAGGTTGAGAACAGCTCTAAAATTAAGCAGGCCCTTAAAGATAACCTACTTACATATAGACATGGCTTTGCCTCAGGTGTTTACTTGCTTCCTCACTCTGCCCAATTTCCCCTTCATTATGAGACGTTCCTTCCACCCCAGCAAATGGCCTGCGGGAGGAATCTCTTACCTTTCAACATGACATCTGAAATAGATGACTATCGGCAGCCACTGACATTTATAAGTATTTGTAATAAATATATTTGAATAAAATCAAAGACCAAGCACAAAGACAGACAGGCTGCAGCATCTTTAAGGCGGCAGACATCATGAAATGTAATTGCCAACGTTATCACTCTCACACAATAGCAGGCGTAAATGGTTTTGGGCAGCTTTAAAACACCAGATAAATATTTCACCATGAACATACTTTTAATAGCAACCAGCTATTCACAGGCAAGTGTGAATCCTGTGTGGCTTTGTGAATTTCAAATGACTACATCTGATGTTCGGAGCAGAGTTGGAGCCGAGACTGAAGATGTGCAGTGTGGGTACGAAACACAGGGCAAGAAAGAACACAAAATCTATACCCCATTGATTGGAGTTTCCATGTTAAATGTGTTATTCTACAACACAGCACAACAAAGTTGTACCTTTCTTTTCCAAAAAAAACCCCAAACCCTTAATGTAAAGCATAGCATTCAGTTTAAACAAATATGAGTACAGCGTTATGGTGCGGACTGCAGAAAAATAGTGAATTATCTCATATGGGCCATTGGTGTTTTAATTTAACAAGAGGTAAAATACAGATGAGAAACTCCAAGGCAATAAACATTTTTCATCCGTTGAACCAGTTCGACAGCAAAGCAGCCCTTTCTGCCAGCACCACGCGAGAGCTACAGAAACCATGGCAGGGATGTGAATGGCGATGAGCAGTGCCCGCGGCACAGCCTTCAGCCTCGGTACTGGTGGCAGGTATTTTCCTGGAGTATTTTTCTCTGTTACTTTCAATTTTAAACACAGGTCTCCAATAAATTCTCCCCAGGCTCCATCCTACAAAAATTCAGCTTTTGCCTAAACCTTCTTTTTTTCACTCCATTACACACAGGTACATCCCATTCAGCTGAAATCTTCTTTGCTGGGATTTTACCACTGTTGCACCATGCTCTTCCTCCATCTTGTGTCTGCTGTTAGGATCTGTACTTCACTTGAACGGTTGGGAGAAATATCTACAATGTGAAGAAAGTCACGGTCCCAAGTACACGCGTACGCACCAAGCAAGCATCTCCTTCCTCTCATCCCTGTCATGAGGTGGCCTGCATCCAGTTCATGAGCAGTTATTGCAGCAGAGAGACGGCCTGAAATCAGACATTCCAAGCATCATTGACTTTTAAGTCTATTTAATAGTGTGCAAGTCTTGCTTTTTAGTCTTTTAGCCAGTCAGTTTAACTTCACGTCCTTCCCAAACGCTGGAACAACTTTGCAAGCACTGATACCCCAACCAGGAAATGAGAAACAACCAAATGAGTTTGTCACCCATAAATTCCATCAAATCAGCCAAGCTTTCTCCTATGACGACACAAAAGCTGTTGTAGATGGGAAGGAGACAGCAGATCTCCATGCTTTGACTCCAGGAAGATTTTTGACACTACTCCACTTCTCAGGAGCAATCCAGGGAAACACATTCTGGACTACTTGACCAAGATGAGGCCAAAAGCAGATGGAGAATTGGAATTATTTTAGATTTGGGAATGGCATTAAGCTGGGAAGAACTGCAGGCCGATCATAATGTTTTCCACGATATTTCCTGATTCCCTGGTTATACTTCCTTTATTTCTCTAAACTCTTACTCCTTTCCCCGCACTGGCATGCTCCCTACTTAGAGACGGCAGCCAGGGTGTTAATGCAGCCGGATGCTCTTTATTCCCTCTTCCGCAGCACGAACGTGGCTAGGTGAGAGCAGGCAGCACAGAGGGGCTGGAATCTTCTCCCAGGCTGCTGCATCCCTCATTTCATCACTCCTGCAGTCACGAAGGAGCATGGTATGACGATGCTCCTGTTCCAGCCGGGGACACGGGCTGTGCGAGGATACACGCGATACACAGTCAGCACCTAAACACTTCGCACTGTAACAACAAATTACAAGATTTGTCAGTTTGCTTGTTTTAAAGCAGTGGAAATTGTGTTCACTGTATTTGACCATGAAGAGAGGGAAAGGGCCCGTGCATCCACATGAATTTGTCCTGCGAACTGCTACCGATGCAATTCACCTCCCACATACTCTACTATCAAACCTTAATTCTCCTGTGATTTTCCCTATGAAGCTTTTTCTCCTCCTTTCCTCAGTCTTTTGGATTTTCTCTTTGCTGTGCCCATATACCTCAGGAGAGAACTTAAATTCTTCTTCGCTTTCCTTTTAATTCAAAAAGGAAAAAAGGAAACAGCCAAGTTAAGACCTGAGAGGCTAGTTTAGGTGAATCTGAATCTACCCAACCACTACCCAAGGGGCAAAAGTCTCTCAGCATTCATTGCTTCAAACTAGCGGGACCCCACAGTTAAGCAGGGATTGCATCCTCTTGGCTCCTTTTCTTCTCAGGATCAATAGATTACAGAAGACAAACTTTAGAATACATCTAAGGTACCTTGAAGAAACACAGGAAGAATATTCCTCAACATTTTAGGAGTTGCCAACATGTTTAAAAGGTTTTCTATAACTTAAGTACATTTGTATTACAGGAATTAGTTTTGGTTGCTTTTTCTTTTTTTTTTTTACTATAAATACCGACTCCAAAGCAACCAGCAAAAAGAGATCTACAACGTATTTGACAGCTAATGGCAATGTTACCGCTTAGCACAGGCTGAAAACTGTGGTTCGAGGGTCAAGTGATGAATCAACAGGACGGCCATGAGCCGTGCTCTCTCAGTAACTGCCAGGTGAGAACAAATCTGACACAACCCCAAGCGCCAGCGAGGGCCTAGCCATTATCTAAGCCGCCAGCAAAACCTTTTCACTGTTAGAGAGTTGACAAAGTTGCTTAACTTCAGCACAAAGCAGTTCTGCAAACATGCTTCTGTGGAAATCCACTGTGATGTCCTTATTCCTCTGAAGGGAATTATCACCCTTTGCCTTTGGAGTTTATCGGACCTTATCCTAAGCACAAAAGGAATTCTTAATGAACAGATTATGAACAGTTTGAGAAAATTCATGAAATAATTTGCTATGCAAATGAAAATCTGCTGGCAAAGAATGAAATTTTTTTTTTTAAAGAATAAGTTTGTTCTTTCTTTTCACAAACATATTAAATTATATTCAAATGAGCTACAACACTGAGAACCTCAGCAAGCGTCGATAGCCAAACTTCCCAGAGCTGTTGCTAATTCATCAAATAAGGCTGAAAAACTCCTTCTTTTTTTTTTTTTCAATATAGATACAGGAATGCTGAACTACAACAAATTAATCGGCCATTCTGGATTATATATGCGTTCTGACACAAATCTAGGGCTGATAAATAATCAAGGCTGCTGCATAACATGTATATAACACAGTATATTAAAGGTAGCCATCTATAACTGCATTTATCTTGTAGTCTCCATGCTAAAGGACAATATACTCCAGCTTTACCCCTACCTCACAGGAGTTTCCCCAGTTTCTTGGCGTAGCAGCTTTTCTTTTTTTCTCCCACTGACTATGCGGATGAGCAAGGATGAAGCAGCAGCAAGTTTGTAAAGAGAAAAGGGAGTTTAACTAAAGTGATGGACGACCGACGTCTGCCAAGAGAGAGTCGAGGGAAACTGAAGAGCCTGGCTGAGCCCAGCCACAGCCTTCCCCTCGGCTCCAGGAGCGTTTTATATCACCTCCTAAGTGCCTCATGCCAAAGGTTATTTCGCTACTTGCAAACTCTAAGATTTACTTTAAGCTGTAAAGCAAAAAAATGTTAGTGCGTGATTATTATTCCCTTTATACAGTGTCTGACAGGAGACTATAAATCCAACATTTACATTGCAAAAATTGCTGAAAATGGAAACCAATAAAATCCCAAACATCTTCATAATCAGTGCAACTTCATGGTCGGGAATCCCAGGTGTATTTTTAAGGGGAAAGGGTGAATCTTTGTATTTGCAAGGAGAAAGTATTAAGAATGTCACTGCTCTTTTTAAGAACATCTTAAACTGCAGACAAGGATTTCTTCAGATACTTTTAGGCTCAAATTTAGCTTAACTTTCAAGATTAAAAAGTCTCATTATTCCTTGTGTGCCCTATCCTATCCTGCCTGGTACCCGCAGAGGTGCAGAAGTGCTTCCACCTACAGCAAGCATCAAAGCCAGGGGACTCGGCAGCTCTCTGCCCAGGGACCAAATGAGTGTAAAACTGTGTGTGCTGGGATAACACAGGCTCTGACATTTCCACAGGCTGAGGGTGACAGAAACACACCCCAAAAAAAAAAAAAAAAATTCCCTTTGACCTTTACACAGAGGCTGAGGTTGATGTACCGCATAGGAGAGTGCTGACTGCAGGGATCTTTCCACCCGTGCCCTACCCAGGTGGGTTTAACACCATGATAAAAACCCTGGTTCTCCTCTTAGGGCCAAAGGAATAGAGCTATATCGGTGTAGAAGAGAGCAGCAGCAAGTCTGCATTAAATTTAACTGTTATTAATTTAACTAAATTAAACTAAATTAAATTTAGATTTTTTCCTACAGTATTATTCCCTATTTTTCCTGCATCATTTCTCTTTTTAAAGGGTGAATGAGGTGGTCGTGTGCTGTATCGAGTGCTGGACTGAGCTGAGGAAGGGGAGAAGGGGGTTCATCACCGTCGGGGCAGGACTCCAACTGCAGTGTCCCTCAGCAGTCAGGGACCTGAAGCCACCAACGGCTGCTCAACAGCATCACCCCGTAGCATACGGTCTCTCAAGCACAAGAGACCTACCAAGTGATCGATAGACATTAATTGGTTTTAGGAACAAAACCTGTCTGCATGAGTTTTAAGAACATGTAGATGTGACTGCGTTGGTGTTAGCTGCGACCAGGACTGCCTCAAACTCCATCTCACCCTCTGCTTGCACGAATGGCACTAATACAATGAGACCTTTTCCAGAGATGCAGCACATCTCTACCGTCCTAGATAAAGAAAACAAAATAATGGACCAAGGCATTGCAGGAAAAAGACTCTTTTTTCCACCTAATCAGTTTTCACATTTTTTCAGCACTATTTCTGAAGGAGAATGTTTCACGACAGGGCGGCTGAGGCACCGCCAGCCTTGTGCTACAAACTCCTCCTGCGAAGTGCGTCAATATTACTCATTGGGCTAAGGGCCAGAGCTGTCAGACAATTATAAGCAGCCGAAAGAGATCTTTGTTCTCTAAAAGAGGAGACATTTGAACTCAAATCTTAAATTTTAGTGAATTTTTGGCTGTGTCCTCTTTACTCTTCTGCACATTTGTCATGTATATTTTATGAATACTTCATTAGAATTTCAGGGAGATTTTCTGCAGTCTGAAGTGAAATATTCCATGCTTGCTTTTACCTAGTGTTACAAAAACTTCAGCATTTAGACTATGGTTTTAGGTCTAGAAACTGCATTTCTAATGGAACTTTTCTTAGATGCGTGAAGTTTACTCTCATGCCATTTTTTTTATATTTGATTTTCAGTTCTGAGATATTATCAGGCCTTCTTTAACATATGGTAGTATTGGTATGGTATGTCATTTTTTCTCCATAAAAGTCTGCATGATGCTGTAAGGAGGACATACTTATTAGTAGACTTCTACTGGAATTATGGGTACTTTTAGAGATGTCTTTTTTCAATCTCTTATGAATATTTTCATGAAAATCTCTGAAAGTGTCTTGGAATGTTTCATTACTATTTTACTGCATTAAATGCAAAGATAGCGTTTTCAAGGTTGAGTAACTTTTTTAAATGGAAAGTCTGTAAACCTTTTATGAAAATTCACATAATGGGGTTTTCAAAGTACGTTTTCACCCAAAAATACAAAATATCCTGTATGACAGTAATTACTTCTATCTCTGCCTGTTCATCTGTAATTTGAGGTTTAATATTCCAGATCACAAAAAGCCTCTGTCTCAGAGGGAGAAGGGTAGCTCCACTGCCTTGACTCACTAAATCGTCACTGGTCCACCAAAACTGAGAGACAAGATTGGTTTGTGATCCATCTACAATTATTTCACAATAATACTAGGAATTTTTCAAGAGTATCTGCTTTGTCTACTTACGCTTCAAGTGCATGAGTCTGAACCTACATGGTAGCCGTACAGAGGTTTGTAACAGTTGAGCAAAGGCAAATGATGGCCATGGCGTCCATTCCCAGCAGCCGGAGCAGCTGGCCAGGCAGAGGTTTCAGTGGCCCCCAGCAGCAGGACTCTAGGAAGAGGGTGAGCAACTGCATCTGGCCTGCTACGGCCATTGCCAATGGCACTGTTTTAAATTTTATAGGAATTTTTTCTCACCAGCAGGACGATGCCTGGATACTACAAAACCTCTTTCAAAGTTGCCATGATAAAAGACTGGGGACTGCGTGTCCGTTGCAAGTGTACTTTATAGAGCTATGAAATGCTGTGCTAGCAGTGCTATGAAAATGATGGCCTCAAGCAGGGCATTGATCAAACTGGAGACAATTTAATTTAAACACGGCCTGTTGTTACACTGCTCGAACTTAGGACAGAGCTATTTTTTGAAAGGGAGAAGAAAGGGGTGTATCTTTGGTGGCTCATGGAGAACCCCGATTCTCACCAAACCAAACCTTCAGATGGTTTCCCACCCTTACTCCAATAGTACCAACAGCACTTGGAGGACGTGAGGTGGGGGCCCTATGCCCATGCAACGGTTCATCTGCAGTCCCCAATGCCACACTCAGAAACTCATTGTCTTTCCAACCAGTCTTGGAAACCATGGTTTCTTGGCAGTGAATATGCACAACAAATTGCATCACGGGGATGTAGGTCCACACATCAATTGCACTCTGCAAACCGTACCACCACGGATGACGAGGTTATTTATAGACTCAGTGCCTAGCATAATGAAGCTTCAAATTCTGCTGAGGCCTCCAAAATCTATTTTTCATTTCCATAATGCTTTAGCATATTGGGCCTGTGCTGCCAACAGGAGAAAGAGAAGTGCAATCCAATTTGACGGCGCACATGTCTGTAATGCTGCGCAAGCCACAATAACCTTCACAGTTAAAATCTGGTAGGGGACAGCCTTTCTAAGTTTTCATGTAATGCAGATACGATTTCTTTTTTCACATAATTGAATTTGCATAATTTGCTTGATGTTGCAGCCTTTACATGGTTTTTATACTAAAGCAATGTTTTCTCTTTAATAAACCCCAATGTAGTATCAAGGCTCAGGAATTCTATTGAATTAGGCAGATTTTTTTTCTCACACTAATAAGTACGAGAAGCAGTCCAATTTTTATGACATACTAAAGTTTAGATTTTAAATTTTAAACAACTGAACGCTGAATTAAATTTTGCATTTAGCAGAGATACAAATCCTATAAACGGTAGTATGAAGTCTACAGAGGTTTGATTATATTGCTTTAAAGAACCAAAAGACAATTATTGGCAAAAAGTCATTTTAGCTTTAGTGTTCCCTGGTTACACAGGGCTGTGTTATAAAAGAGACTAGGATGTTTTTATTATTTTTCTCTTACCTTGATGTCAAGCCTATTGAAATTCTCTATAACCACACATTTTATGACATAATGTTTAATATCTAACACAGACAGTAAACAAAATAATTTAAAGAGGTGATATGATACATCATTCTGTTTCTTCTTCCATTAATACAGTAAGGCTTGCTTGTATTATAAACTATTTTAATTAGACAATGAAGTCATTGCCCTGACCCCCTGGAGAACCTTGGAATTACAGTAAAGTTAAATTTTGAGAAGCGTTGAAGTAACAGCCCTGGTGAGGAGACATTCACCACAAAACACTGCAACCTCCCCTTCTGTCATCCCTCCTTTCCTTTGGAGTAATAAATTGGACAACGGACTGAGGACAGGTCAGATGGCGCACAGGGCAAGGAATCTGCATGCTTGATGGGTTTCAGTATATGACACTGCTGACTTTCACCACCTCTCCTTAAGTCAAGAGCACCATGTTGATCAAATCCACTTCAACAAAGCTGGTTACCAAAAATCCCCCTGTAAGATACAAAATTCTTCGACCACATAGCTCATACACTGCAACACTAACACATTATCCTTTCTTTCAGTAAAGATCTCCCTGCAGCGTCACTGGCAAATTTTTACAACAAATGCTTCGACAGGAAAAAAAAAAAATTTAAAAAGATTTCTTACAATGTCAGCAGTAGTTTTCAAGATGACTGCATGGAGAGAGTCCCACTACGGAGCTGGTGCAGTTTGCTGGAGCTTTGCAGCATCCCCAAGCAGCAGGCGGTGGGAACCCGGCCGGGAGCTGCACCCTCGCAACTTCGCAAGGACTTGGGTGTTCACACCCTGGAGAAGAACTAGTCTTTTAGAAGAAAAAAATTGTCATCTGACAAAATTTGTGATTTATCTGAGCAACAGGTGACTTACAGTTAACCTCACTTTTTTTTTCAGTTAAATAGAGGTGGGTTCAAACCAACTAATGAGCACACGCCTTTCATGCGCCTAAGAGAAATAAGCTCAGGATCCAAATCTGGGTGCAAATTTGATTACTGAGGCCCATTTCTAGTTCTAAACCCTTTCTTCAGCACTGTTCCAAGATCAGACAGAGCGCACAGGGCTGCCTGGCAGAGATGTTCACTTTGTGAGGATGGATAAAACAAAGACAGGCTAAGGATAAACTTAAAATATATTTTCAAGTGATGTTTTGCCTCCTGCATTCTTTTTAGTAACATCTTATGACTGCAGCAGAGGTGCACTGTTAAACAATAATGAAAGAAAAAACCTTCCAGGCAGAGCTTCCCGTAACTACAGCCAAAATCAATGAACCATGAAGAAACCCAACACCACAACATCCACAGCAGGAACAGAAAAAAACCAATTTACAGACCTCTGCCCCTTCCTTACCTGGGCCTGTGTGAGAACATCGTAATTTCCGTGCAGCAGCCATATGCCAATGGATTTATAAATGTTCAGTAACAAAGATGGTGAAATTTATCCCAATCTCAACATTTTTTCGTAGAAACTGTTTCCTTACAACCCTGAAAATTCACTTTTAAAGGCCTCGGTAATTTGCAGAGGAGGTGACTTTCAAGTATCAATTGGGTTGCAATTTGAATGCATTCGAGAAAATCCTCTGTACTGAGGCAGGTTGTGTGGAACATGCTAATATTGAAGGTGAAACGAAGAAAATAGCAATGAACATGAAATACTCTGACATGGCTGAAAATAAATGCTTTGCAGGAACGGCAGTTTCGGCAAACTTTAAATATATTTTCTACTCGCATTGTATTTCAGGGAGTACTTTGATTAAGTTGTCATTGCGTATGGTAGACCTGTCAGTGCGTGCAGATACAAATCGAGAGTTTTGTCGGTTGGGAGGAAGCGAGGTCTCCAGTCGCCCCTAGCAGATGCTGTCCCCCACCAGGGAAGCTCCGAGCGCCTCGTTACCTCCAGCTCCCACCACGTTGTGCTGTGTATCTTAGAAAGCTGTGTAGCTGCTCTTTCGGTGAGGATTTCCAGCAGCCGTCGGGAACCATGAAATCCCAGCCTGCAGCACCACGGAGCCAGCCCAGCCTGGTCCCAGGGAGCCTGAGGACCACGCCACCACCTTTCTTGCACTTCGTGCTGTGGGCAAGAGCATGAGGCAAGAGGAAAGCCTGCTACCAACAGACCTGAAAGGTTTTCACTCCTTCTTAGTAGCCAGGCCCAGAGCTGGGCTGCCTCTAGCCCATGTCCTGCACCCATGGGAGCTTTGTGGTCCCCCAGCTGCCCCTTGCACCATGCCAAAGTCCTCGTCCCTTCTTCCCCACAACCCCCAAGTGCTGCACATCCTACCCAGACCCACTCACCTTTATTTGGAGCGTGGCAGAGCTGATAACCCTTACAGTTTCTTGCAATGATGTCTCATAACACCACCCAGAAAGCTGCAAGCACTGTGATGTTTCCTACAGAAAAGTCATTTTAGTTTATTGCAGCAGGTAAGAAGTTAGCTGTTGGTCTTCACTTCAGCTATTGAAGTTGTACCAAAATGTGAGAACATGCCAACATCCAGCTTCGCTGGAAGCTCACAAAGACATGCGGGGCAGATCTCATTAAAAATACAAAGAACTCTGTGCCTGGGTTTTCAGGAGTGACTCATCACTCGCTGGTGTCGAGATACTTCAAGAGAAGATTTTTCAAAGGATCTTTGTGATGTTTCTAATTGGATTGTTGAGACCACAGGCATTACAAGATCATCTGTTCCCCTGGAACGTGCAGGTCTGCTACTCCCTGCACCAAATCTCTATAAAATACTCTGCAGAACCTACAGAATAAAACACAGGGAAAGACAAAAACAAAATAAAATGCACTGAGCTAAGTCCAAACAACTGGAGCACTCAAATCAGCAAGTGTGCTCAATAAGGAAAGAATGTATTTCTATACTCACTCTTGCAACTATAATCATTTTAAGGGAACGTAGATCCTTTCCACGCTGTTTGTCCCAGGGAAGCCTGAAGCAGTCAGAGTGCCGAAGAAGAGATAGCTGGTTGCTGCCATGGCAAGAGACCGTGAAACCCAGTTACAGCCTCGCCCTGTCCATCCCTGAAGGAAGCGCTCCTATGCAGAATGACTTGATGATGCTCTCGGTGCGCACTTGTTGAGTCAGATTTTGCAAAGGTTTTGGACAGGGTTTATTCTTGGGAGCAGCACGGCTCACCTGCTGTGTTATCAGCACCTGCTCTCGGCAGCAGATGCTTTTGTCAGAGCTCGTCTGCAGCAGGGAAAATGTATTGTACCGAGAGAGCTCCTCAATATGATGAGCGCTGCCTGGACAAGGGCATCTCCTGCTGGGGCTGGCCGCGGGCAGCCAACACCGTCCTCACAGTGCCGGGTATTTCCTGACCCAACATAATTAACAGCACCTTCATTAAAGGGGTGAGGAGGCTAGAAATGCAAAATACACAAAATTCATGGAACATGTTCACAAAATCGCACCTCCACGAAGTAATGCACCATTACGTCTTTCGTAGGCACAGCATAAAATTCCCACTCCAACCTGACGGCCGCCTTTCAGCCACCTCCACTATCTCCGTCCCGGTTGTTGGAAGATGATCTTAGGAAGGCATCCGCGGGAATCCCCCCCTGCCACCGGGCATGGGGCTGGTGGGACTGCCCACGATGCTTCCACCCTGCACTGCTTGCCCATGCTATCACTGACTCTAAATAATAAAGACTTTTATTTAGCAAGTAAAGTATTTATAAGAGCTACAGAAAATCCTTCTGAACTAGTTAAAGTACAATGCCAGCTAGTCTGTAACCATAAATGCCTGTCTTCTTGTGGCTGACAAGCAATTTTTTTTCCAAGCAAGCTTCAGCGCCAATGTTCACTGAACCCAAACTAAAGGTATTTTAAGTCAATATTCTAAGATTTTAGACAGGCACAGCAGCAGTTATCCTCAGCTGGTTTAAATGTTGACTCTTTTGCCTGAACTGCTTATTCTTGTTGCAGCTTTTAAAATTTTTGAACAGTTAGAAAAGCAAGGTACTCTCAGATGAGATTTTGAAGCGAGAAGTACTGTAAGATGTTCCATGTTTCCTCTTTGCTTGTCATATAGCCTTTGATCCCATTTCTATTTAACGATGCCTTCCTAAACTGATATCTTTCATGCTTCTGATATGGGGCTAGAAGCAAGGTTTTATTCCCCAGACCTCTACACTCAGCACTGTGGGTCCCCAGCTCTCAAACCAGCCCAACTCACATCCCCAAATTCAGCAGCCCAACGTGCAGTATAACTTCCCCAGACCAAGAAGCAAACTCAGCTCCATCTGCCCCAGGAGGGAGAAGCCCTGAGAGGCACGGGGTAGGATTTTGCACTTATTTGTCCCCATCCTGTCACGTCCCTGCCCACAGGCTGCTAATGGGACCGGGTGGGGTGGCTGCACCCCTGCTCCCGCTGGCAGGCATCAACAGTATTGCTATTTTATGAAAACACCATCACTTTTCTCTTTCAAGAGAGAGGTTCACTCCATTTCCCTTCATTACAAGACTATTTACAAAGGAGAGCGGAGAAAAGCGTGTCCCATTTTTCCGGAGTGGGAGGATGGATGAGCCTCCCGCTCTACATCTGGGCACTGAAGGATGTGCTTGTGCACAGCTCGGAGAGGATGGGTGAAAGCACAGGGATATTTTTCAAGCTCCAGGTCATTACACACAACATTTCAAACCTAAACCAAATATGAGGGATATTTGCGGAAGCAGGAGGTAATTTTTCACTAGTTTTCAAAATGCAGGTGCTTTTATTAAGCTGTTTAATTTTTTGTATTTAGGCGGCTAGTGTCCTCAAAAGGTGTTACAGAACCCGCGGCACTATGTATACGTACCATCTACCTCATTAAAGGACAAAACCAAATCAGTCTTCATCCTCCACACTCATCCCAGGCCCAGTCATACCTGTTACAGATTAAGTCTTTTCTTCAATCACAGTGTTAAATGTCATTATTTAGCTCTGAATTTGAGGGACTTGTGGTACTGTTCACCAGTCAGGGGATGTCTACGGAAGATGGAACATCTGGCCTGGGTTTTGCCCAGCCCACTGCTTCATGCGGAGCTTTTTGTAATAACTAAGGCACAGTGAGCCCTTTCGAAACCCACCTTCAGCTGTGGATGTTGGACATCTAGCCATAGGATTTTTCTTTTTTTTCCAAAATTTCTCCCCAGTCTTGTGTTAGCAATGGTGAAAACAAGCTATTTAAAGCTTTGATGCCTTTTTGAATAATCTTATGCAAAGACAATGTAAGTTATATACAAACAAAAATGCACGCAACCTCCTGTGATACTAAAGAATTAACATTGCTATTTTTAGATAAGTGTTTAAATAAATATTTTCCTCCCATGAAAATAAGATCAATTTTTAATTTTCTTAGTATATTTTACAGGGAAATTTACAGTGTTCACAAGTCTTAGAACTCATCTATCATTTTAATGCAAGAGTAAATTACGTGCAGCCCATTATCAGCACTTTGGAGGAAAGTGTCGCACGGACTGCAACAGCACAGACTGGGACAGTAGTGTCACTAATAATGCTGTCTTAGAAATCTCTAAATGGAGGCACATAATGATTGAAGCACACTGCTATAAGCACTCTGTCACAATAACGTTTTGCAACGCTGTGGGCAGTGGTACCAAATTAAAAACACGCACTAAATTCTATTATCTGGCAGTTTATTTAGCAATTTGCAGCTTGCAAACACAGCGTGCTTGTAATTCATCAGGATGAACGTTGCAAAAAACCAAAAAGCTCTTACTTTGTAACTGTGCATTAAAGGGACAATCAAAAAATCCTCACGGAAAATAAAGCACTTCACCTCCTCTCCCAAACAGATTTTTCTCAAGCCCGGGGAAAACTTTGATCCAGGCAAAAAAATTGCAGAGGACTTGGAAACCTTCACTTCTGATGCTGTTGCTAAGTCTCCTATTCTGCAAGCAGCTTTACAACCACCTACTGAGAGCGTGAGCGGCAGTTTCCTCCAAGCCAGGTATTCACAAGAAATCAGAGATCTTGACTCATTTACAAGCTACTTTGTTTGCTCGGGTGGTGGAAGTTGAAATGGAAGTGAACAGGTGAGAGCTACTGAGGAGAAGGAAGAATTACAAAAGTCTCCAAAACCTACTTTTTTTTTTTAAATCATCTGCTACTGCCCTGGGTTTCTCGCTGGTTTTCCTCAATGTTTTTCTCATTGTCAGTTCCAGCAGCCCCAGTGCCAGCACAGCAGAGCTCAGTCCCACCACCTCGATCTCTCCACTCAGCCACGGACCTTCCCTTTGGGGCCAGAGCAAATGCTACTGCAGAGCTGGACCTGATGGTCTCCTGATGCCAAAAAATATATGTTATAACAAAATATTTGTTAACTACTCCCCACTAGTTGATAAGAAATGAACGCTAAGTTACCCAAAGTAATTGCCTTTCCTTTGTCCCTATTACTCGACTGTAAATTGCATTGATCTCTTTCTACAGAAAAGGCACTCTGAAGGCACGATGCTTTGTATGAATTTGGTGACCCATCCAGCATTTCAATATATTTGTCGTGCTCAAAGTCATAAATAAACACATCTTCACATTTTTGGTGCTGTCCTGCTCGGCCATGTTAACATTTCCCATCGTTTTGCCTTTGGTGCTCCCATGCAGCACATCCAGCAGCGGAGCTGCAGCAGAACCAAGTGCAGTTGCAGTCACTTAGCCACAGTGCTTTACTTTCAATTTACGTCGCAGCTCTTTGACCCCAAACTGATTGCTGTAGCAAATAAGACTGTATAATTGGAATAAGTGTCTGTCTTGTTCACGATTTGGCAAATACTACAGCTACCAACTGGCCAAATTAAATGTAGGTATTTTGGCAAATCACTGTCTAACAGCTGTTCTGCCTAGCATCATGAAGTCTCAGTATTGAAATGCATTAAAAACACTTCAGTTTATTTCTGCTCTAATTAAAGCAGCAGGACTCATCTTGGATTTCACAAAGCGCCGGTACAACTGTGCACAGAGCTGCAGACAATTCAATAACAGCCTCAAATCCTATTAGCTGTTACCTCTGAAAACAAGGAGTCATCCCTTCCATTTGCTAAGGTCAAGGAACTCCAGGATGCTAAAACAGTCAATTCTTAAAAGACAGATGAAAAGCGCAGTTACCAGGGCAGTGTTTCAGCGAGAAAGGACAGGGAGTTGAGGAGCAATGCCTTCGGCTCTGAAATCGCAGGGGTCTGCTGCGAGGGCAGTTTGCAGGAGGTGCACACTGCCGCAGCACCCACGAGGAGGGAACCCGGTTTGGGTGGGTTTTTCTCCTTTCAACATCTCTCTTCTCATGCAAATCTGCAGCAGGATCCGCACTGGAAGTCAACGGGGATCGCTGGAGGAGAGCACCTGTAACCTGTAAGCCATCGATATTCAAAATCCTTGGTGGGCCTGCTTCTGACCAGGGACCCCGGGACAGTTCAGCCCCACAAGCACACTTCCCAGCCACCCCGACCCCCTCTTCCCGAGTGCATCCTCCGCACAGCAAAGCCGAGCATCCCACGGGACACCATGGAGCCCTGTCACCCCCTGCCCCTTGCACCGCTGACACAGCCAGAGAGATGTATTCCCTACGAAAGACCTACAGCATTTTCACTGTCGGATCAGTTTTATTGCACAGAAATGGCCCACAGTCAAAGAACGGACCACATAATTTTGTTACTACTGCTTCAGGCTACGAACGTTCATTAGCAAACAAGAAATCGCAAGAAATCTACAATCTGCAGCATATTAGGAATATACACATTTTAATAGCCCCTTGATAACGCCCTTGTAGCTTCTGTTTGTAAACACTTGCTGTTTTCTTCAATCGACTGAACAGCAGGGAACAGCCCTGGGCCAAGTCTGTGCCTCTGCAAGGAAAGCTTTGTAAAGCTCTTCCTGGCACTTGGGGGTCTGCGAGGAGCCGTACACCTTCGCAAGCCAACAAGCTGTGTTCAGCCTCCGAAAGCATTAAGCCCCTTAAACAGGCAGATTGTTTTGCATCCTTCTTCCTTAAGGCTCCTGCTTTCCTGAAAGAGTCAGGACTGTGCCAGAAAAACTCAAATTCATCATTTTTCCAATGTAATTGCAGTCCTTTCATAACACCTCATGTGAAGCACCAGAATCAAGCTCCGGTTCTTGCAATATCATTCTAGTCTGAGACCACCAGCTTCTTCCCTTTCAAATCCACCTTGTCATTTTCAGGTGTGATCAATCATCTTTTGAAATACAAAATAGGTCAATGCAGGGACGGAGAACACAAGTAGACTCTCAGTGTCTAGATCTTTGCACCTTCAGCTACAGAGAAAAGGATTTTCAGATTTATATGCAGAAATTTTTGTATGAATCACTCTTTTCTGGCCACAGAAAAAGGAATTTTCACAAGAAAAAGCAATCAAGTGCATGACCCCACTTATCAGGCCTCCAGGAAACAAGAACCCATAAAAACCCAAATATGCCAGAACCAAAATTGCCTCTGATGTTTTGTTTCTTCCCTTGGAGATTTAGAGCAGCATCATCCTGTGTGCTCAGTGTGAGAGCTGGGGGAGAGCCAGGGGCAGGCTCCAGCTCGCCCACTCCCCACCCCAGTAACACACAACTACAGCTCCAGTTTTCACCACTTTCAGCCTTTCTTCGCTCCTTCCGAAGGAGGGAAGGAATCTCAAGAACCCATAATGTATGGTCACATAATTACACACTGGGGAAGCAGAGATCTTTTTTCTCAACTGAAGTATTATTACAAATTAAAGAAAAAGGTAAGAAAAACATTCCTTTCATTACTAAATTTAAATTTATGCAAAAAACCCAAGATTGCAGACAAAACCCAAAACATGTAAGACAAAATACAGTGTAAAGACATCATATGATACCCTTCACTGTACAAGAAGCAAGATTGAGTCCATAGCTAGTAATCCTGTAAATTACGCTATATCAAATTAAACAGAGCTGTCCAGAGCTGAGGTGGACCCCGACTAAAGCCCCCTCAGCACCCCGACCTTTGGCAATCCCCTGAGCCCATCAGCCATCCTGGAGATTTCACAGTGAGCTGGGGTGAGATTTGCTAAACTAGAAAAAGGCTTTGGATGGCAAATTCTCATTAAACTTTACAACCTTTGGCAATCCCCTGAGCCCATCAGCCGTCCTGGAGATTTCACAGTGAGCTGGGATGAGACTTGCAAAACTAGAAAAAGGTTTTGGATGGCAAATTCTCATTAAACTTTATGGAGACTTGACCCATCAAGAAGCCTTAGAAGACTGACGACCAACACCATCAAGCCTTTCTCTACACTCAGGGGAGCAACATGGTCCACTACGCTTTGCACCAAAGTGCTGGCCGGCTTAGTTTCTGCCCACTTCATCTGGAGCTTCATCCACCAGCACATGAAGCTCTCTAATCACCCTGATTACCAGCAGAAAAAGCCAACTTTCTGAATACTTTACGAGTTCCTTCCAGGCAATTTCACCCCCATCTCACAACATCACTGCTCACAAGCGCTCACCTTCCTACTGCAAGAAAATCCCCAGATTTTATGTAGAGTTTGATATGCTGATATTTTCCCTTCCTCTTGATATTTGTCATTGCAAACCGTGCCTTCCGGGGGTCTTCTCTGCACAAATCAAAAACATATATATGTTTGAGATCAAATATTCCCCTCATGTATGACAGAATGTGCCTCCAGGCCAACATTTTTACAAGTAGTCACTACTTTAGGTGTTCTCCTCTCTGACACTTAACAGCATGAGCCTATCAAACAGCCGGTGTCACTTAGAGGTTTCCCTATGAGAATCTGTGGGGCTCATCATCACCTACTGCTGCTTTTGAGGATTTATTTGCCTATTTGTGTGCAACTCGCCTGTCCCTCCCCGGGGTGGCTGCTGCAACCCATGCTGCAGGGCTCCTGCACTGGAATAGCCCTAGAAATGCTCTGAGGATGCAGGAAAAACAACTTGCCTTTGTAGAAAAAAAAATGCATTTTCTTCCATTGCTTTCCCCCAAGGTATCAGAGAAGCAAGAACAGGGAAAGCCAGGGAACTCTCATATAACCGTAGATCCTCATCCAAGGCTGTGTAAAGCTTGAGGCAGTGAGATCTTATTCAGGCTGGAGGAAAAACGAGTTTATCGTAGGGACAGTGCTTGTTGGTGGCATCCTCATTACAGTCGAGGACTCACAGTGATACTAGACAAAAACGGAGTGTTGTTAATTACATTAATGTGTTGTGAGCCTATTTATGAATAAATATTTAATAACACTTTTTGAGAAGCAAGCTATAAAGCTACAGTTATATTAGTAACTAACCAGGCGATGGTCTTCTCTTTGAGCCTTACGGCAAGTGATACAGCTCATATATACCTGGCTGTCCTCCCCATTCTTTTCCGAAATAGATTGTTCTCACTCATACTGCATGTATTAGCAGCCCCAGGTGCGTGTTGTCTCCTGAACCATGGCATTATTTGGGACTGAAACCCATGGGACGTAGAATGGGAAATCATCTGTTGGTACAAGCCAAAGCCAAGGGTGCTGGGAATTAGAGTGGTGTCCAGTACTGGAGCAGATGATTTTCTCGTGTCCGACTTGCTGTGACATGCACAGCTCACAGGGCAAACACACTGGCCTGCTATGCTGAAATGGGAAATCTAATATTTGGAGATTGTCCAGAAAACTTTTACTGCTAGGAATTCAAAGAGTTCACATTAGAAGAGCTAACATCTGCAAAACAGCGAACATCCTAAAATGCTTATCTCAGGTTAGCTTTTCTTTACCAATTCTATCAACAACCTGTCCTAAAAATAACCTGACAAGGAAAGGTCAAATGGAGTACAGCCATCACATACCCCAAGATCAATACTACTAAAATATAGAACAATTCAAAGCACATCACCTCAATCTTGCTCCTCTTTATCCATCATCAAACCAACATAACATTGATATTCCTATCAGTGCAGAAGACAAAGAATAAAACACAGACAGCAGTCTTGAGTTGTGGAACAACAGGAAATAAAAAAGGCTGGGGTTGAAAAAACACATTTTCTTTGAGCTAAAAGATATAGAACTATTTTTTTTAAATATAATCATAGCTCCTGTAATAAAATTTATATTCAGTTTAGTAATGGCACGTGAATGCGTGCCTGACTGTGTGAGTCTGATCCCCTGCGTTTATCACTTCCATGGACAGAAAGCCTGTAACTGAAGCAGATTCAGAAATTAAAATGCAGATTTGGGTTCTGATGAGATCCCTCATGCTCATCTGTCCACTTCTCTGTACTCTGATAAAGGCCGTTTTACTTGTGTTCGGTTTTTTATCTTGCATGAAACTATTCCAATTTCAGGGACATTTCTCTTTCTCCAAGCACATATACCAGTAAATGAATATATTACAAGGATTACATTAAACACACTGATATCGATAAAATCTCACAGAAGCATAAAATATTACTTTCTGTAAAAAGTGCAATATTTGGAAGGACTATTTCTAATGCTGTTATCCTCTAAAGTCTTCAATTAAGGCTGTTTGTTTCTCTTTTCTTCAGGCACTAATAAATCTCTGAAAGAAGAAATGAATCAGGCATCCTGTTATATCACAAATATATAACTCTTACATAAAATACCTGTTTATCCACTAGCCAACATATAATTTTCCAACCACTCCATAAACCAATTTGTTGCTATGCCCCATCCACGCTGTGAAGTTCCCCTCTCATGAACTATTTTCTTGTCTCCATAGTAACAAATACACTTGAAACGGAAGGAATGAATAGGGCGACGTACAAAAATGGGTGACAATACAGTCAAAATAAGGAGCACGTTCACAAGCCGGAATGACCACAGATAGTTCATCTTCTCAGGCAGACCTGCAGAGCTCGTGCTTAGGAATGTTCTCATCTCAGCAGGATTTTTTTGAGCATTACGCCGTAGTATCCTTTCTTCCCACTATTTTTCCCTGTTTTGATCACAGTAACAAGTACTTCTAATGCACTTAGCACCACCGTATCAAGACATCATACTGGAATAAGAAATTAAATCATTGTTACTCTCCCCAGCCCTCAAATTTCAAACGCTCGTTGGATAAACAGCACAAATTCTGCGGCAGAATTAATTACAGGCACCACACATGGATCAAAATACATAACAGATCTTAATGCGTAATAATACTGAAGTGCGAAAAAACATTTCCATAAAACATGAGAACAAATTCTGCCTGTCCAGAAAAATAAAATTAAAGAAGCATTATCATAAAGTTTAACGAATCCTAGATACGGCTGCATAAACAGAGCACGCGTTACCCAGCAAAACACAGCGCTGAAAGATTTTTGCCAGCCGTTTGTACCGGCAGCCATTGAGAGCTGCCCACCCGTTTGGGTGGGCTCTTGGCACTCCGCACCTCTAGCCATGCTGTTGTCGTGTGTCATGATAATCTCCTCCCTTTAAAAAATGGCTCTAGAAAGAGAAATTACTTAGATACGTGAAATAAATGTGTCTGTACGTCTCAGCATCACTCTGGCTTTAATATCTAGTCTTGCAACTTGGTTATGTTATTTTGTGATTTGTGAACTATTTTTCGTTCTTACTAAAAACAAGATAATGTGGTACAATGTCCACCCTTGTAACCAGGAATTCAGGAAATATTCTCAAAGCATCCTTTACCAATCCCTTTTCTCAATGTTTAGGGGAATTTGAGGCAACAGAGGAAGATACGTTCATGTCTGGTATACAGACAAGCTGTTTTCTCCTGAACACCAAGAGTATCTTAGTGTCTGAAGTATTTTTTTTTTAACAGCGAAGAAAAATTACTTTTCCTTGAAGATGTTAAAGTGACGCCCAACCAGATAACCAACTCCAAAGACATTACCTGAGGAAATCCAAAACTTTTTTGAAACCACACTAAGATAAAAACTATTGCGTTAGTCTACAGGAGTTGATTTTGCTCGTGCCTGGAAGGCAGACATCTCCTCCCTTGCCGCAATTAGCACAGGCCGGTTAACGAGGTCCTGCACTGCACGCGCTGCCTCCAGCACCACTGGCCGAGCTGTGCTGTCTTGCCCAATGTCACGATGAACCCCACGTACCGCCTGTTCAGAAGCTACATCAGCGTTCACATCTTTATGTTATCAAGGGATGGATAAACTGTCGATATGGTAATCTGTACACACTCAGATTAAAGTTTCAAAAGTGAGATTTCTTGAGCTTTTAATTGATGGAAATCTGAATGTCAGAGATAAAAAAAAACAAGAAAACAAGCCTGGGGCTCATGGGACTGAGCTGGGAGACCAGCCAGGAGTGGAGGAGGATGAATCGAGAAGAAGCCTGAGCTCCTCCTGAATCCAGTGTCTGCATTCATAGAGGTAGGAGGAAGCAGTAAAATTCCCCCCAAAAATCAAATCAGCTATTTCTTGGAGATTATTGCACTGGTAGTGGGAGGAAGGTGAACACAGCATCTCACCCGCCAAATGTAGCGGTAGGGAAGCGAGCAGAGGTGTTGTCCCTCTGGTTGGGAATTCGCGTTGAATATTCCCACTGGCCAAGAAACAAGCTGGAAACCCAGAAGGTGAAAATCAGGATTCTCCATATTGCGTCACACAAAGCATTATATTTCTGTATATCAAAAGCAGGAGTTAAATTCAAACTAACCCTTAGGTTGAACGGTAATCACCGCTATCATAAAAACTTTGTCATTCAGGAAATACACTTTAATATTGTCTGTCTCTTTGAAAAGATGCTTTCCCACTCTGGCTTGACTGAAGTTAGTCTCTAAGTATCTGTCCAAGGCTGGAAAGGAAACCGATATTTTACATTTATTGAACTTGTCATTGCAAGAATCACTTATTCTTTGGTTTCTGACAGGAAACAATCCAGAAGTAAAACCAGAGAGTATTTAAGGAGAAAGGGAACTGTCAGCTCCCCGCTCCTGACATGCCTCACCCCTCCTGCCTCTGCGGCATGGCAGTGCTCATCAGTCAGTGCCGCCCCTCGCAAAGGTACCAGCTGTGCCGTGGAGGTAAATAGGCTTTTTTCCCCTCTACCGTAGTGACGAATTTCTTAAGAGTCTCCCCAGACAGAGCACACGACCAAGGAGCCTGCCAAACTCCCCGACCAGAGAGCACGCAAACCCGAGCCAAACTTCTCTTGCTTTTTCAAACCATCTGCTGTTTCCCCCGGGGAATAAATAGGAAGCGCAAAACAAAACCACAGACCTGCCCCTTACTGGAAAAACAATCCACTTATTATTTTTTGTCTTTTTTCTGGAAGGGACAGATTGCCATTTAGCCACCCTGAATCCTCCACGCTGCAGGAAAAGATTCCCCTATTTGGCTACCATGAAATGGTATGAGCTGACTTCATTTAAAAGTTGAACTGTGTTATATCTCATGAACGAAAATGCTTAGATGAGCTAACAGGGTCTGTTTCTTCTGCTGCAATATAGCTTTCTTCCTCGTTTTATTTTTTTCTTGTTGCTGTTGTTTTATTTTTCTCTTAAAAGAAACTATACCTTCAGCAGTTCATATATTTTGCTTTTCAGAAAGACTTTTCAGAACATCACTTGCACTAATAAGAAGTACTTTGTTGAATAACCCATCAGAGCTACTTCCTAAGGAGCCTTCCATAAGCAAAATAAGCTCTTTGATTTGGACAGCATGTACCATGCAGACTCTGACAGCTACAAAAGGAATAGTTAAGTTTTTGAGTACGTGTGTGTGGCTGAAGTACTCTTCCTTCAGAGACGAAACTGAACTACCAATGCAACACACACCCTCCACTCAAATACCCAAAAAGCCAAAAAAAATTCAAAAGCCGAAAGAACATCTCTGATGCCACCTGAAATATGAAATGTTTGTAGGGGAATAAAGAGTAGAACATTTTGAAAGCCTATCTTTATGCAGCCACAAATGCCCAGGCCAGTGCGTATCTGCTCCCAGAGGATGCAGTGTTAGGTATCTCGTACCTGATTCAGATGAAAACTTCCCTGCAGTCATTGGCAATGGCTGCCATTGCGACAAAAACACCGGGGACTAAATCAGGACAAGAGAAAGCATACGCACTCAATGCAGCGGTTTGCCCATAGCATATGGAGGTAATGCCACGGGCACTGGTGTGGTAATGTATATTTTTCTGTTTACATCACTAAAACTGCTCCATTTGGGTTTAATTCATTGATTAAATATTATTTCTGCATACTACAGTCCTAAACTTTGAGCTATGAGCAGCTGAAGCTTTAGGAGTGAGCAACCACTGCCAGTTCCCACCCAAGTTCAACATCAGCACCATCTTATAGGCTACAAGGAGCAAGAGCCTCATCTTAAAATACAACCGAGCTGTGAACTGTTTTTTTTTTAAATCTGACATGAGGAATTTTCGCAGTCACCCCTGAACTGTAAGAAGTAAAGTCTATTTAAATTAGATGGGAGTTTGGAAACATGTTTAATTATGATGTTGATAAGAGCCAGTTTTCGTCAGAATGAATCAGAGCCACTTTCTGGATCATTTTGCATTTTTCTTCATGGTTGGCCTAGTTTGCTGGCAATTCAAAAGGCTCAGAAACACACACACAAAAAAACCCTTTTGCTGTTTTCTCAAAAGCATCTCAAAAAAAGAAGACCTCTTCCAGTGATGTAAGCTAGCTTTGCTAAAACCTAGTCTAATTTCTCTGGTTTATACCAGCTGAATACATTGCTGTTTATGCTTTGGGAATTTTATTCAAAGTTGTAGTTTTCAGAAACTGATTGCTGTTTTCAGCGATCTAATCCCCATTAGGTAGCGAGACCCTTTAGCTCCCATTCATGTCAGCGAAATCCAGGAAAAGTACTGTCAAAATCAGAGATCAATTACCTGCAGAAACACTGGTGTTAGCTAAAATTGATCATAAAATACTTATTGAATTGCTAAAAGATGCCTAGCTAATCCTTTCCAACTTTATAAATATATTTCTTGCTGAAGAGGGAATCTTTATGTCGTTGGCAAATTGGACTGCAAACCCAGGGAAGATTTGTTGGTTGCAGATGTGCTTCCTAAAGCCCTTGCCAGAAAGGGTGGTGGAGCAAAGGAGGGAGCTGCAGGTGCAGGCGCAGGGAAACACAGCCGGGGCCACCTTGCCCAAGGGTAGGACCAACTGGCCCGACTGGATTTCCACCAGATTTCTGTCCAAGTCATCCCTCCCCCCGGGATGGACATCCCACCACTGCCCCCAGATCAACCCATTCTTGCTGCCAGAGGGTCTGAGCACTCTGGAAGACTGATGCCAGCATGTAAATTAAATAAATTA
>NW_009601876.1:0-459 GCF_000690535.1 Cariama cristata | reverse complement strand
ACCACATCATTGGAGCACTCCTGGTGAAGTCATCCCCAGCGCTGCCCAGTGCTGCGAGGTATGCCTGCTTTGTAACACTCTGTGGTCGAGTTTCCTTAGATCGGACTCCTCACCCAGCTGCACCTTGCTTCCCACTTCGGTGAGGAAAGTTAGAAAGCAAGGGGGTTTGGACGATACCGATCTTTGTATTAGTTTTGGTGACCCAGATGGGACCCTCTCTGTCTAGCTGCAGGATCCCCCAAGTCAGAGACTCCCTTGGCTGGCGCTGGAGACTTCTCTGGAGGGACTCCCCGATTCGGTAGATCCAGGCAGGAACAGACAAGGACCACTGGCAAGAAAGGCATTCTTTTGGGGTTTGGGACCGGTCATTTGGAGCTGCTCATAAGTCGCGGTTCGTGAGAACCCCGCCGGGTGGCATACATTTGCATGCATGATCTGTATTGACCATCTGGTTAGTAC
>NW_009601875.1:54945-55184 GCF_000690535.1 Cariama cristata | reverse complement strand
GGAGATTTTCTTTGGTCCTCCTTTTGTTGCTAACGTATTTGTAAAAAAAATTTTTGTTATCTTTTATGACAGTGGCCAGAGTGAGTTCAAGTTGGGGTTTTGCCTTTCTACTTTTCTCCCTGCATGCCCTGACAACATCTTTGTACTCTTCATGGGTTGCCCGTCCCTTCTTCCAAAGCTCGTAAACTCTTCTTATTCCTGAGTTCCAGCCAAAGCTCTGTTCAACCCGGCTGGGCTTC
>NW_009601875.1:42064-54906 GCF_000690535.1 Cariama cristata | reverse complement strand
TGCTCCTGTGCCTTTAAGATTGCCTCCTTGAAGAATGTCCAGCCTTCCTGGACCTCTTTCCTCTTCAGGACTGTTTCCCAAGGGACTCTCTCAACCAGTGACCTGAACAGGCCAAAGTCTGCCTTCTGGAAGTCCAAGGCAGCTGTTTTGCTGTCCTCTCTCCTTACCTTACCAAGGATCAAAAACGTTATCATTTTGTGGTTGCTACGCCCAAGACGGCCTCCGACCACCACATCACCCACCAGTCCTTCTCTGTAAAGAGCAGGTCCAGCAGGGCACCTCCCCGGTAGGCTCACTTACCAGTTGCATAAGGAAGTTATCTTCCACACTACAAGAATCTCTTGGACTGTTTCCTTTCTGCTGTGTTGTATTTCCAGCAGACATCTGTAAGTTGAAGTCCCCCACGAGAACAAGGGCCAGCAATCGTAAGACTTCTGCTAACCGCTTGTAGAACACTTCATCCGCCGCTTCGTCCTGGTTGGGTGGTCTGTAACAGACTCCCATCAGGATATCTGCCTTATTGGCCTTCCCCCTGATCTTCATCCATAGGCACTGGACCTTATCATCACCGTCATCGAGTTCAAGACAATCGAAACACTCTCTAACATATAAAGCCACTCCGCTGCCTCTTTCCTTGCCTATCCCTTCCGAAGAGCTTATAGCCATTCATTGCAGCACTCCAGTCATGAGATTCATCCCACCATGTTTCCGTGATGGCAGCTACGTCATAGCTTTCCTGCCACACCACGGCCTCCAGCTCTTCCTGTTTGTTGCCCATGCTGCGTGCGTTGGTGTAGATGCATTTCAGCTGGGCTATCGATCTCCCCTCTAAGACTGGCCTGCTGCCGTTAGGCTCATCTCCGGTGTGCTGGGTAATAGATAATCTCACCCATTCTGATCTTATTTGATCTTCATTGCAATGACACTGACATCACTCATCACTCAAAAAAAAGGACTTTGAAATTAATACACTACGCCATCTAGTTCTTAAGATATTTTCACTTTATCCTGGGAGTTAAACAAACTTGTCTTCTGCAAATGGGGAACTACCAATAAGGTGCTCCACATGATCAAGAGCTTTTAGAACCACAAATTGAATGAAATCAAATATAAAAGCAAAACAAGTCTTTCAGTAGAAGATAGTATGCAGAGAGGTGCAGTATCTATGTGCAGAAAAGGGAGTGAAATAAAAAGAAATTAGTAAACCATTAAGAGATTTTACAGTTGAGATGGAATTTAAAAAAGCAAATAGTATTTTTTACTGTTTTCCTTCTCAAAAAGATTTTCAGTTTGTTCTTTTCTCACAACATGAATCAAAACCTGTTTAAAAGCAGAGATAAATTTAGAGCTAACATTGCTTCCCTGCTCAAAAATGTCACAAAGAGAGAACTTCCCCATGGAGAACTGTGTGAGGTAGCCACTTCCAACGGGCTCTCCTGCAGCTGTTACTTCTGTGCTTAGATTGCAGCAGTGCTTGTTGTTGGGCACTTTTATCTTAGTAATTCTTTGAATTCCAGGCATTTCGGAGGACCTTGTCCCTAGTTTTTATCTTCTTTAAAATTACATTTTCATCTAAGACTTTTAATAAAAGCATTTTGATAGAATCTGCCTTTCTTGACCTAGTGATAATTTCATAAAAAACAGTTTGCATAAAGACATACAAGATTTGTGTTGGAAGGACCAAAAAAAAATGACATAGCTTTCACAGTCTCCTTTTTTCACAAATTTCCCCTTAAAGTGTGAAAAATATTTTGCCAAGATTTGCACAAGTGTTCACTAAGAACATTTTCTAGAAAGAGAAGTTGCATTTAATGGGATAACTCGTGCTAACAAATGAAAATCAGGCATATGCCTAAGCTCTTGACAGACGTAAGCTTGAGCACATTGCCCAAAGCAACACAAGAACTATTTAACAGATCTGTAGGTCAGATCAAAGACTCTTGGGTCCCATTGGCGATAACCATAAAACCCTCCTTCCTTTGTGGTGACCCAGATTCTTTATTCTATGTTCACAGGTAAGACCTACTCCTCAGCATTTCCATACAAGAAGCTATAACACATTTTCCAGGAGACATGAACCAGTAAAACTCTTAAAGCAATATTTTGTTTAAAATTCCCTTTATATCACCAATTTGTCTTCTTTCATGTCTTAAACGGTATTTATTTTTTAAATAGGACTGAATGACTAATTTAATCTATTATGGTCTCCTTAAATACTTTCTATTTTGTGTTATTCAGACTAACAAAAAAAAATTCACACTGGAAGTTTGACACTCTAATTAGCTGGTAATATTACCATTTCTCATTCTGACCAATTCTTTCATTACTGGGCTCAATAGAAAAGCAGCACCAAGAGAAACAAACTTTTTGTAATGCTTACTTCATTGATATATA
Organism: Cariama cristata; assembly: GCF_000690535.1. Taxonomy (NCBI): domain Eukaryota; kingdom Metazoa; phylum Chordata; class Aves; order Cariamiformes; family Cariamidae; genus Cariama; species Cariama cristata. The sequence continues at coordinate 52,512 of NW_009601875.1, read as the reverse complement.
AATAAATTTGATCAAGGGCTGTGTTTTAGGGCTGTGGCATATTTAACAGAGTAGGATGTTAGTTTATGTTTCTTCTTTACTGAAGGAAAGATATTCCACTGATTTAATAAATTTATATTTGTAAATTTCTATTTACAAAGAAACGTCTTTGTAAATTGTATAGGCAATGAAATTACCAACAAAAGGCTATATTATGGGTCAGTATAATCACTGAGTAGGAAGTGGGTAGGATGGAGCTTCTGGAGAATAGTTAAATAAAACTAAAAGCTTTAAATTCACGATGATTCTATCTGTTTATACATCTTTGCCACGTTCTTTCTAAGATGACCTTTATTTTCAGGACACCTGCCAGCTGACCTGAGTTGCATTCATGGAGCACACAAAGGGGATTCAGGCCAAGTTCACAAAACACTCAGGGAAATAATTGCCACTGAGTACCCAGCCCTCGCACTGGGTTCTTATTGTTTGCTCTTATTCACCCAAGTGACTCACAACTTAATTCCAAGGATAGTCTTAAAATCCATCAAGATTTCCCTTGAGGAGATGCCTAAAGGTCAGTTGGTGTTGCAAGGACCACTGAGGACTTTCTTACTGAAGGAGAACTACCAATAGGAGCCTGGATGAATAAGCCACCCCTAAGCCATGTTTGCCTGTCTAGGTCAGGTTTAGAGGTCCTGATGAGGGGGAAAGGCAGCACTAGGAACAGCTAAGGCCACCAGCACCGGATGCTGTGAGCAGGAGGCAGCCAGGATCTGCAGGAAAGGGGAGGTGCTGTGACTTCACTCCTCTTTACCATATGCACGGCACTCTCTTCCTTCTCACTGCAACACTTTCTTTCCTTTGTCTGACCCTTTCCTGCATGGGTTTTCATCAATGAGAAGTTGATAACTGTGTCCACCGAGAAGCAAACACTTGGCAAGAAGTCAAGGTTTCAGTGTGACATCATAACTAATTAAAAAATGAGAAGGTTTGGAGCAGTGGGGACCATGGCAAGGACCCAAAAGTGCCAATTTGCTTGAAAGGTTTGGATTGAAGAATTGCATTTTGCAATAAGTGGTTTTTCTTTTCTCCTTGTCAGATATGATTTTTCCTGGATGTGGACTGTAATACAGATTTTGCTTTTTCCTCCCTTCTGAACATCAAGCTGTAGGTCCCTCAATCAGACAGTAATAGATTTTATTCCTTTGGGGAGAATAAATCAAGAGAGCTTGAGAGAATTAGCCTGTATCCTGAAGTTACAGCTTTTTTACCACCACAGTGTTCCTAGGCATTCTCAGCATGAGAAAGGAGTACCATGTCCTCAGAAGTAGACACAGCCCTCCTACCCTGTGTTTGCGTGGCACCTAGCACTATGAGAGTCCTCCTTCAGGATTCTGCAGCATTACTGCAGGGAAGGTAAGCACAAAATGTACAAAAGCCATAGCTAGGATGAGTTGATGACTATTAAGGTAAACCACAACCACTTACCTAGTCACATAATTAACATCAAATGCAAGCTGCATGAAGGTCGCTAGTCTCCCATGCACTAGCAAAGAAGCACTCGTGCCTGCCTGTCTGCCTGCCTGCCAGACAGATGGGTCCAGCCCTTGCACACCCCCAAGAACTGCCATCCACTGTTTTGTCTTCACTGCAGCAGTTAGTAATAATGACATGAAACCCTTCAGCAACAGATTTCAATTAGGCAAATGGAAGTGAAAAGCAGCTGCAAATGGTATAAAAGTGTTGGACATTACTTGCCTTTCTTAAAATTGACCATCTAAAATCCCTGCTTTTAATGCATCATAACCAACACATTAAATATGTGAGGTTTTAAGGCCAAAGCAGACTACCATTTTGTCATGCCCCTCCCCCCAAGATTATCCAGAAAACACCACCTAACAACAGATGGTTCTATTACATACATCTAGTAATATGACAATTTTGTAAAGAAAATTTTTCTTATGTGTAACTTGACAACTGAGATATGACCTGTAAATTCCAGCAAGGTTAAGCCCTCCCTAGTAATTCACAGGAAATCGGAGAACCTAGTTTAAGACAATCATCCTTCTTTCATTCTTTAATAAACAAGGAAAATAGGCATGAATCTCTGAGTTGTCTATTTCAGGAAGATTCCAGGCATTTGGCTACATCATGAATACATAGCAATCTTATTTGTTAAGTAATTTGGAATCAAGTTCATACTCAAATCTACTACAGAGAAAGAGATTAAAGGGGAGACGCAGCAGCTTTTCTGTATCATCACATTTTCTTCACAAAAAACTTTGGAACCAGTTCCAGAATATCAGTTAGTTTGGACTAATAAGTGCTGCAACATATATTCAAGACCTCAATGAACAACCTACTTTTCTTTCTTTTTCCCTTTTTTCCTTTTTTTTTTTTTAAGTCATATGAAAAAAAAAAGAACTTGCACTTGATTTTCAGTAACTTTAAAGAAGAAAGACCTACTATACAGCTAAACTTTGCCAGACACAAAATAACCAAAATCGATATTCTTGAAACCCAGCTACTGTGTGTAAAGTGAATAGTGAGAGACAAAGATTGTTTCTTATACATAATGATTTACTCACATTCACTGCAGCATTTCTGTTGTTTGTGGGTCAGCAGCAATGGTGCTCAGAGACACACCAGCCTTTTCACTTCATAAACAAATGCAGCAATAAAATTAGGATGTTTGGTTTTTACCACTATTGCTTTAAGAAGAGCCTCTCTCCAAAACTACATATGAGTGTTGAGTTACATAACAAAGTCATTTATCAAGCACTTCAAAATAATATTTATGGAGTATTAACTCATTTGCCCTCTGTCTGCTAATTCAGCTCTGCACCAACAGCTCTATCCAGGACTCACAGCATTATTTCTCACCTCTGAGCTGTACCAAATCAGTGTCCTTCTTACCTGTGTCAACCTCCTTATTCCTACTTTTGTCTTTCCTATTTCAAGTGGCAACATGCTTATCAACAGATCTTACAAGGAGCAGGTGGAAGTGAAATTTCTAATATCCTCAAGAAGCCTGAACTGTGAGAGCTTGAACAGAGCATGGCATAATGAACTTGAGACCTGTCTGGTGATTGTTTACAAAGTGTAACAAAGAAAATGAACAAAACCAAAAGCGTAACTGGACACTCAGTGTGGCCACTGCATAGGATTTCATGTGGGCACAAGTTTGCTTTTATATCCCTTGATTATACAGCAGCTCGTTTGCACTCATGTCACCATGAACTTCAGCTATTCCTGAGTTTGATGTGAGGAAAAGAAAGACTGCTGAAAAGACCTTTCCCAACAGCCCTCCTTCTGACACAAGCAGCAGCGAGAAAGCATTTCTGCTTCCCCACCTGCAGGAGGGCTGAGGGTGGGAAGGATGCACAGCGCAATGCACAAGCTGCCCATGCTGGGAACAGAGTCAGGGCTACGGCAGTCACCAGGTTTCAGAAATAAGCAAGTCTTATGTACTGGGCAGTCACATCAGGTTTTACCAAACTTGATAGAGACACAGAACCATGAAAATACTAGAAGAAAACTTAATTTATTGTAGGCAGGCCATCCTGAGTCTTCTTTGTTGGAAAAAGTCCTCTTCCAAAACTGGAAAAAACTCCCACTAGTGTTCTGTATCTGTCCAAAAAAAAAAGTTATTCCAAGGTTGTCTATCTCTCCAGTTAGGAGAGATAGGGTCTATTAAGACCCTAAATTGGTAACAGGGCCGAAACAGAGTCCTACAAGACTGGCGGCAGGACCAGAGCCTCTTTCTGTAGGACTTCTGGCAGCAAGCATAATTGGCATTCACAGAACAAGTTGAAGAATGAATTAGCCAACAGAAATGCAAAGATTATTCACTCATATTAAGTTAAAGGGAACAAAATGCTTTGATGCAAACAGAAGGAATGTACTTTAAAAAATCATTGCTACATCTCAGGCAGTACAACTCCCATACAGCTCACACTACACATGCCTTATTGCAAGCCAGCTGTGCTCTCTTATCATCTCACAGCTGGAAAATGCCCATTTTCTGAGGAGATGCTGTTGTCAGTGTTGATGGTTGCAAAACACTCCAGAACAATTTTCTTTACAAAAGCATGTTGCCAGGTGACCTTCACTTCTGTGCATGAAATGATCAAAATCTGATAAAATGACACTCTCCCCTGTGGTGACCCAGAAGTCTTTTTCACTGTTTTTCTCAGGAGGCTTTTACAGTGGTTTAGTTTTTTCTCTGTACTAAAAGAAGTTCAAGCTTCTTGCTCCCTGGGAAGACAAAAATTGGGCTCCAATACATTGATAAAGAGGTAAAAATTCCTTCTGAATTTTAAGAGAACCTTAATCCAACTGTTTGGATACAAAACACTTTTAGTGAAGAACACAACTCAGAAGTTTCCACCTCACTTTTTGAGGCTGTAACTTGGGTTTTCACATCTACATGGAGCTCCTAAAAATGCTAGCCACCCCCAAAATGACAGTACATTCATAATTACTGTACACAGTCAACATGAGAAAAACCACATACATTTGCGTTTTGTACAGGCAGGACAGCCCCAGGAGCCAACAGGTTTCCATGTGTGGTCAGTAGCTCATGAGTACGGCCTGACTGTGCAGGTTGCCGGTTGCCCTTCTCTGCCTGGCAGCACGTTGGTCTTTAGCAGACAACCTGGTTAACAAAAGGTTTCCCTCTACCAAGGAAACTATTCCACAAAAAAAACTTTCACATTTTAAAGGTGTATCCTGGCTGCTTCCCCATTTCATTTGTGCCTTGCAGGTGACCAGGACAGCAGTGAACTCAGTGGACTCTTCAGAAATACTGCAAAATGCTTGTCAAGGCATATATTTTGATGACTAAAGGCTCCAATTATTTGTAATGCTCCTTTTCCAAACATAGATCAACCCAAGAAACTCAGAAATGGAGCTCAGACAACCAGGACACATGAAATGACAAATCTGTAAACTGCAAACCCAGATGTGAAGCCTGCCAGGTGGAAAGCACGAGGTAGCACCAGGACTTTGTACTGCTTGACCCTGACTGAAGCTGTGTTTGGAGAGCTAGTCCAGACTGGCTTTGTGAAGTAACAGCTCTTGTGTGAGTATAACATCATGTCTCTAAGAAGCAAAATTGCTGGGTTATCCTGATGAAATCCCTGAAGCAACACAGAAAGGGCTGAACTTCTGGCTATGAAAATAAGTAGGACAGAATTTGGTGGCTAGCACATTAAAATCAACACAATGTCCAGGGGTTGGGTGAGTAAACAAGAAGATTTATTTAAGCTCTTTACACAATACAGTCACTACCAATAATCTGCATTAGAATTAGATCTCTGATAGGAGGTAGAAAAATAAAATAAAATAAATAAAATAAAATAAAATAAACCAAAACAAGACACTATTTGTTTCTTTCCTTCATTGTTTCTTTTTTGTGGTGAGGCTTCCAGGAAATATGACAAGGACATAATCTTTCATTGAGCCTATTTCACATCTGGGCAACCCTGGTTTTAGTTTTTCTAAATTCAGTTAGATGGACATGATAGTCACGTAGGTGGTTTCACCTGTGGCAAGCACTGCTGCCTGTCTATAATAGATGCAAACTTGCAGAAGCAACAGCTAATAACCAGAGAGTGATTTACTCACAGTAGAGTCAGGATAGGATTTCCCATATGCTCTTTGCTCATCTGAATGCATTACTTACGGTAAAATTATGATTTCACCTCTCTATCCACACGTCCCTAACCTCAGCTTCCCATTCTGAATGGGAAATTTAGAATCCTAAACCTTTTTTGAACATTCAAAGCTCTGTTTAGCATGTGTTAGGAGAAAAGTGGCATTTTCCTACTTATTCTTTGGGCTTTTGTTTGGTTTCTCTTCAATTAATGAGTTCCTTCTCTTGTAGAACAATAAAGATGTTTGATGCTCATCTCAGTCTTTTTTTGCAGCCGAGATATTTCAGCAATCCAGAATACTGAATGCTAAAACAAAGGTTTTATTTTTAATACCATTTATCATTCAGTAATTTTTCTTCTGATCATGCAAGGTGGATGACTCAATACAAGTGACAAACAGGTGAAAGAATACATGAAGCTCCGTGACACTATGTGGGAAAGTTGCAGTAAGGTGGTGGGATCACAAGAAATAAATTTGATGTGGTTTCAGTGTGTGGTAGGGCTGATGAAGGTTGACTAAATCTGAACAAAGAGGCAGGTTGATTTTGGTCAGTGGTCAAAGATTTCTGACAATTTATTATTTTCATAACCACAGAAGACATCCTGAGCAAAAACTCTTCTGCACAACTTTCTAAAGGGTTTAGAAGAGAGTAAAAAAATCAGTTTTTTTGCTGTTTCCTCAATGTATTGTTTACATTCTTCCCACAAAATGTCTCCTTACGACTGCATTCTTCCTAGTAGCATTATGTTAGTCTTTAACTCCATTTGAACATGTATGAACAGGTCTTTACAAATCAGGCTTCCTTTCATTCTCTGTTTTGTGAAAGTAAGGAAATAAAACAATTCTAGTCCTTATGGTTATCATGAAGTAGTTGGAAAACTCAACTAGAATATACCCTAGAGACCTTAAAAGACTATTAACATCTCGGCATTTCTAAACCTTTTTTTTTCCTCCTAAATCTCCCAGTGGCTTAAAATTGGTTTCATGATGCTTTGGCAATTTGATCCATGTTTGAAGCTTTGAAATTTGACAGAATTGGGAAAAAACAGTAGGGCTAGATTCAAACCAGTTCAATGATTTGCACCTATGCACAAAATCAGGTCTTTTTACTATCCACATTCACCAACGTGCAGATGTGTATATTAGCTTTTCATCGTCAACCTAATCTTCACTCCTTTTTGTACTCCAGGCCTCCTTCCACCCTTTGCTAACAGGGCAGCAGAGTCCTCTTTAGAGCCGACAACTGAAATTTCTTTGGTCACCATACTCATCCTCACCCTGAACTTCTGTCTGCAGCCCTCTCTCAGCAGCTAACCTACTTCTACCACTTTCCAGCTGGTGGGCAATTTAATTCTAGTATTTCCTCTATGTATAACCCACAGCTGTGAGAGAGCTACACTTCGTGCATCAGATCCTCCCTCTCCCAGGGAGTGCCACAGATGCAAGGACTGCAAGGTTACTAGTCCCTGTGTAGGAATGAAAAATAGACCGAAAATGCTGCAGGCATCTCTTGTACAGCCAGGCTGTGTGACTGCAATTTATTGATTTGGTGAAATGTGCCAATGCAAACACACAAGGTCATCCCCACACCATCCCTCTGCACAGTGGTTATCCCTCCCAATGATGCAGGTTATCAACTACAGACATTGAACCCTGGGCAAAACACCTACTCCTTGATTTCAAGGAAGAGAAGAGTTGCCTGATGCCACCAGTCGTACTTATCCCCCGTTTCTGACTGCAGCACACACTGGGGTGGAGTGCTGTGCTCCCTGCAAAGTGCAGCTTCCCAGTGCAGAAAGGATGCTTCTGGAGCCATCCATGAGGAAATCCAGCATAGGCATTCAGAGCAGTCTGTTCTGTTTTCCCTATTGAGAAAACAGCTTCAAGTAAGCGGATGTCATCTCAGTACAATGATACTAAGAATAGTATATGGTAGAAGGAATGTTGCAAACGTTTAGCAGAAGTCAGAGGAGACCATTCCATCTGTGGAATGGAAGCTTTGCTCCCTGCAGCAGCTTTGCAGCAAGGATCAAAAGATCTCAGAGTATCTAAACTGCACAGAAGTACACTCAAGTATAAATGGGAGCTTGTTTTGGATTAAAAAAACACACACTTAGACTTAAGATCCAAGATAAAGAATGGGATCAATTGCACTCCAGCCTAAAGGGAGGTGGGATGGAGGAGGTGAAAGGAGCCTGGATTTACAGACACAGTGTTAAGACTCTTCCTTGCTCTAAACTTTTTTTGGTAATTCAATTCTGTGCAAAATGAGGGGAAATGTTATCGTGTTTGTGTGACCATTTTGCAGGGCCAGAAATAGCTTTGGGGCACAGAGTAATAAGCAAAGCTGTTTGCAGGGAAAATAGTCTCACTTTCCAAGGTACACGATGTTAAGCAGATTTGTGTGCAACCAGGTATCCCTAGGTCAGAGGAAATTTGAAGTTCGGATTCTGCTTTTGGTCTGAATGAGACCAAAGTTTTGGAAAGTTCTTGTGATCTGCAAGTGTTAGAGGAAAAACTGTTCCAGGAACGCCAGCACTTGTATTTCCAAACAGCCCCAAGACTTTAGGAGCTTCCTCTTCAGCTTGAATATTTCCTAAGATGACAGCAAAAGAGGGAAAACAGACCCTAGCACTTGAAAGCCCTGAAGTCCCAGGTGCTGCTATGTTATTGTCATGGATCCCTTTGAATCTGGGTCAGACAACAGTACAGGAGATGAAGACCCTATTCTCCTGGGGTTCAGAGTATAGGGCACAGACCTCACATGTTCAGGAGATGTGCACTGGTCTGGAGACAACCCAAGGAGAGCAACGAGCGGCGATTTTCCAGCAACACTCAGCTCTATCAGTCAGTTTCTGAATAGATCTTACTAGGAGCTTGGTTTTACAGAAACTTAATCTCCAATAGCTTCCTGCTTTTTAAAAGCTCTCCATAAGCTCTGTATTTGTTCTATAGCTTACTGCAATACTTCCTTTGTTTTTTAAACCTTATAAGGTAGAGCTTTAGAGTAAAGGCGGTTTTCAGATCATCCTTTGCCATGCTTTGTATTTTTCTATAGGGCATTTCATTTCTATTCAGCTTTTCTAAATAGTGGAGACAAATAGGTCAAGAAAATGCAAGAGCAGTGTTATTTTGCTGAAAATGGATAATTTCCTGAATATCTAACCCAAATTTAATCTATTTGTTTTAACACAGGTCACCTGCAAAACCTTTTTGAAAAGTTTTGCATTTGCATACTTCCAGGAAAATATTTTCTCCACTCATTTTTTCCTTCTCAGGAAGGTTTGGCTCATATTTTTTTGCAACTGTTTTAATTTAATTTCTCCAGTCCCAGGTGAAAAATCACTTTCTAATAAATGAGTTAATCAGGAAAAGAAAAAAAAAAGAAGATGATCAGCTAGCTCTATGATCAGTATGATTTTTACTGAGGACTGTCAGCACAGCTGCAGAGTTACATCAGGCCAGTGCTTTAAAGAGACAGGTCTTCATAAACACCATTCTCTGGGGAAGCAAATAGTCTAAATAGCAATCAGACTTTATCAGCTCAAGAGTAAAGCAATGCAGACATCCAAGCCCACTGCTTGCAGACAGGGGAAGAAGGAAAAAAAAAATCTTTTGTATCAGTGTTCAGGATTTAGGTATAATGAGTTTTGAAAGATCTGCTCCTACTCCCCACTACTGCAGTGAATGAAAAAGCAAACTTAACAGAGGTCAAAAGAAATTTTTATGTTACTTGGCAGTACTTTCACACACAGTTCGAGGTTAACCAGGTGCTCACAGTGCTTAGTCAAGGCCAAGACACCACTGTCCAGCACGTAACACACCGTAGCCTGCATTACATAGCTATGGCATTTTGCTCCAAGTGACTGCATCCTTATCACACCAAATCTGGCAATTTCTACTTGAGCCTTTCTGGCCTCACAACACAGGAAAGTCTCTGCCTGTTTTCACTGCTGCAAAAACAATTTTGGAAAGAAAAACATTCACCATGGTGATGGTGTTCCAACAGAAAAGGCCACAGAACCAATACAGCACTGGCATCTCATGGCATTAAAGGAATCTATCAGGTTCAATTCCTCTGGCAGGTGGCACTGATTTGGAACAGCAGTGTAGAAATGAATACGGTTTCCTGCCTCCAGCTTAATGAATATTGTTTGGTGAGGAAACAAATACCTCTTCATCACAGTGTGAGCTAGACTCTCTTCTCCTTCCTCATTTCTTCACATGGCAGAAAATAGAGAGGTAAAAAAAAGCACATTTAGAAATCTTCCGGAAAGAAATATCTTCACCTCTGAACTTCCCTCCTCTACTCCCTAAGCAGATTAAATAGCTGCAGTAATCACTGAATTACAGTCACTATAGTTCAGACAAATACATCAGGGAAACACACAGCCACTGTGGCTGAGACACAGCAACAGGATCAAGCCATATCCCAATGGGATAAGAGCTGTTTAAAGGGAAGGCAGTGGCCGGAGACTTCCCTTGCCAAGTGCTCTCACACAGAGCTCCTTCTGCAAACAGGAACCAGCAGCTGGGTGCACCGGTACCAGGGACACCCTGGTACCCAGAGGGCTGGCATCAGCGCAGAGAGCCCCTGTTGGGCAGCAGCCCTGCCTGCTTGTACAGCCACCCAGAACAGCAGCAGGCAGGGCGTCCCCAAAGCCTCCTCCCCAAACTGCAAGATCTCCAAATGATAACACAAGCCAACTCTCTTTCTCACTAGCACTGTTGGCTGGTCTCACCGTGCTAGAGATTCAGTGACATTTTCAGACACTTCTACTCCTTTAGAAGGCGAGGGGACATTTACTGTC
>NW_009601875.1:0-42033 GCF_000690535.1 Cariama cristata | reverse complement strand
CCTGAATTTAAGGCAGATGAGCGATTATAAGTTGCAGAGATCTTATCCATTGGCTAGATTTTTCAGCTGACACTACAGACTATGAAAATCAGATCAATCCAGTTTGCAAGCAGCGCACAGGAGTGGTCACTTCTGCTTGAGTCTAGATGCCACGACCACATGAGCTGCACCAGCTCTGTATTTTCTGTAGACCAGGTGTGATGGTGTCTGCGTATTTAGCTGCCAGCTTTGAGACAACTGGCTTGGCATGGCTGGGAATCCCAGGTATGAGCCACAGTCTGGTCATGTGATCCACATAGCCTGCACATTTGCATCCTAGCAGTGTTTTTCATAATTAAACAGCACAAAGGTTGACTTTCTTAGTATTACACACACCAACAGATGCCTTTTCATTATAAATGTAAACCTTTTCTCAAAAAGACACTAAAACACTTTTAAGACTTTAAACACCTATCTTTCATAAAGGTACTTTTAGTAATGAAGAAAAATGGAGATAGATCTGATTAAATCCTCCTCCACTCCCTAAGCAACCAAACATACTTGGTGGTTGTAAAGGAAAGCTTGAGGCTCCAGAATGATTCTGAACCAGGGCCTTACAGAGTTGCTGGGGAAAAGAACCTGAAAAGCAAATACATATATATATATTTATCTTAATTACAAATATTTTTTGCACCAGAAACATCTAATGACACATCAAACTGCCTGCACATGTGTAGTGCCACCAGTGAGCTTATAATAAGCCATATCATGCAGCAATGAATGCCCAGCACTGATTCAGATATTCTGGCTTCAAATCACCCTCTCCCTAAGCTCAGAAACGTGCCTGGGAGAACTCCAGCAGTCCCTAGCTGCCCACATATCCACTGCAAGAGCTATGAATCAAATGGATCTCGGCAACACCTGAAACTTGTCAGGGACCAGGCCCAAAATGAGAGAGATGTGCTTGTTCATTCTGCAGCCATCATTTTCTCAGAGTGGATTCTGCCAGGCTTCTCGAGGTCCACCTTCGCAGTCACCCTCTGAAAAGCCCCAAGAATCCACATAGTGCACTGGAAGCACCACAGCCTGAGCTTTTCTTTCTGGCTCTGTGATCATGAGAACAAGCTGGAACAGTTGCTGTCAATCATTTCTAGCTTACCTAAGGGAGACTCTGGTAGAACTAAACTGAGCTAATCTCTTTTTTTCCTACCTCTCTCCTCTTTTGAACTGTTTCCTTATAGGCTCATTAGCCATACTAAAATCCTGGACGTTCCCATCATTTTCCCAGTTGATGATTTTCAAATAAGTTACACTACCTATCCAGAGGATTGAATCACAACCTAATGTTTCTTGTAGTGTACACATTTATTAGGTATTTTAAAAAGTCAAAAGGGGAGTCCCACTGGCTTAAAAAGCTTGAGGACAAAAGAAAGAAGGGTAAGTTTAAAAATATAAATCAACAAATTAGACATCTGACCCTCATAAATATCTGAAGGCCATGACAAACCTGGCAGACAGTCATGTGCTGTGTGAATTAAAGTGCTGGGAGCAACCTGGATGTAAAGTAATTAAGCACATCTGTAGGCAGGACAGGGTCCACAGGTGTTTAAATGGTAACACTCGCAGCTGGTACAAACAGCAGAGTCTGGGTGATTTTTCTGCACTTGCAGCCATTTGATGACTGTTTAAAGACCTTGTGTGAGATGTCTTTACTGACACATGTGGTAACACCCAGGAACTCCACACCCAGGGAGTCAGATTTATTTCACAATTAAAAAGCTGATGATATTTAAGGTTATTTAATTCATAGGAACTCCATGTGTAAATTAAGCAACATTAGGCAGACTACGCCATCTGGCACATATCCCCAATCACCACAGACTCATTAACCCCACAATTAACTTATACTGGGCAGAGCAGAAAAAAGGTCAGAGTGTAAGTTTGTGAATGTAAAAATAGGAAAAACAGACAGCTACAGAAGCAACCAGAGCCACATTGCAATTGACAATGCAAACTGACAGCATGTAAACCCAAACAGTACCTGTTAGAATATTATTTTGGTTTTTAGTTTCATAATTTGCTGCATCACCATGGGAACCCTGGCAATGGTGACTTGTAGTATAGTGTGCTAATGGTGTTATTGTATTAGCAGGCTATTAAGGTGTCACAATGGCAGAAGAGATATTAAACAAATTGTTTAAAGGCCACATTCTCTAAGCAGCAGTATTGCTATTATAAAATATTTCTAAATATGAGACCTGTATAGCATTACTTCTGCATTAAAGTTATGTAAAGACTACACGTATTCTCATCCTTTTGATAGAAAATGATGCATTCTGCATCTGCAAGTCTTAAAAACAGTAGCAGCAGCTAACAGAAATTAATACTGGTTGTTACAAGGCAACTGAAAAAGGTACTTTAGGAAGGTTATTTTGTCTGTTTTCATTTTCACATCCTTACTGCTGAACTAATGCCTTCTTTTTTGACTGTAAAAAAATAAAAAGGGGGTCACATGTTCGGCCAGTGCAAATCACTGAAGCTCCACTGATTTGTGGAGATCTGGAAACTGTACCAGAAGCAGGATAACTGCACATTTGTCCTGTTTCCATAGCCTTTCCTGGGCATCTGCAGGTGGATACTACTAAACAGACCATCAGGCCTGCTCGGACATTGGTTTGGACAAACTACAGCCATTCTTACCTCTTTTGTAGAACTACACTGGTTTATACTACACGAGACCTCTGCTCTTACTTTCCTGCTGTCTTCAGGCTAATGTCATGATCTCCATGAAATGCAACATTTGCTATTTACACCAATCACTGCTTTTATGTGAAGAGACAAAAGGTGTCACAGAAGCTACTCGGGTGCGCTGTTCAGGATACTGTTGGAATACACTTGCTTAGGATAATTGGGGTTTTTTGTTATGACTTAACAGCAACTGTTTTCAGAAGTTTTCTTTGAAAAACCTCTGGTGGGATTTACACCAGAGTAATTTTATGAGGCTGGACAGGAAACTGGCAAGCAAATCTCTGAGAGGTGTGAGATTCTCAAAACTACGTCCATTCATCCTGAATGGCAATACTATCTAGAACTTAAAAGCCTTATAACACCCTCACTACTGGCACACTTTCAAATGTGTTTCAATCTTCAAGCATACACTGGCATTCACAAATGTTTTGCATGCGCATAGGATAGTCACATCCAAGGACATGTTCTGTAATCACCTGGTCGTCTCTCAACAAGGCTTTGAGTTTTGTCTCCCTGGAGACAGCTGTATTTGCCAGCTACGCCGAATAATGGGATTCTCACACGACTTCAAGAGTTTTTGGTTCATTTCTCTTGTGAGGGCTCCACCTCTGCTTTCAGTCACAGCTTCATGTTATTATTTGTACACAACATTCATTAAGCATGCTATTTGTAGCCACCCTTTGAAACTGAAGCAACCTCTTTTAACACTTGGTTTAAACACATGACGGTTGCTGTATCCCTTATTACATCTACATTTCATTCCAGGTGTTGGGAGAAGACATTTAGTAAAAGATAGATTCAAAGACTGGCACTCGTCATATGGAGCTTGGTCCCAACAACACTGACCCACCTTTGCCAACAAAGGAGGTCTAGGGGTGGAGAAGTTCAGGCAGCAGGACTCTGCCTGGTGTGCACAGAGCCCACTGGAGACATTTCACACCTCAGGAGAATTCCCAAGAAAGACCCACAGTGCAATAACCCACAGCCCTTAGCAGAGACAAAGGAAAATGCTGGAATGCCTAACCCTGAAACAATTCACCATGACCTGCCTTTCCTTTGGACTGAATACAAAAGAAGATATAGTAGTGTAGAAAGAAAACCTAGCGCTCTGGCACTCTTATTTTTGGCCGGGCTCCTGAGCAGTGACAGATAAATAAGTAGAAAGTTAATGGTCGCAGTTGGAGGAACTAATCCAATGTTGTAACTCTCAATAGCTTCTAGGCTATTTCCATGCCCAAGCAAGAATATAATAATGGCCACAGCAGGCCGGACTCAGGGCTGACTTAGGTCCTGCTCTCCCTCCCAAAGCATGTGCTGTGGACACTCAGCTCATCCTGATGATAGGTCAGAGCATCACAGGCTGAGTCTGTCTGTCCCCCTGACTCTAAGGAGCCCTGGCTGCTATCTCAGGTACCCAGAGCTGAACATATGTCCCTTTTCCCTGTCTGTCTGAGGACTGACTAAGCTTAGTGTGAAACGAGGAAATATCACACTTCCCACAGAGATGAATGGCAGGAGGATCCAACCCTTTAATTGCACCAGATTGCAATAAGCTTTAAGGCAGCTTCTTGGTAAAAAATGTTAAAAGTACTGCCAAGACATGGTGCCTGTGGACCAGCACTTAGAGAAAACAGAGCATGGGAAAAGTGACAATCTGTAAAGAGTTGTCAGGATGACTGGTTCGCCGCACTTCTCTATTAGCCTGAAGCAGAGTTTGAACTTGCTTGGAAATCAAGTGAGAAACCTACCTCAGAACTGATAGTGCGGGACAACACCCACATCCCATGTACACAAGGGGTTTCCAAGCAAGGGAAGGCTAGAGGCAATGGGCTGATCCCGTTTGGTTGGTCTGCAGGAGCAATGAAACATAAATTGAATCAGCAGTCCTGATTTGGCCATCAGGTCAGCCTATCTAGGCTGGAATTAATGAGTGAGTTTAAGATGTCAAGGTGCCAGCTTTACAGGAATTTAGCTCTGAAGCTAAATGCTGCCTGCAATTTTTAAGAGTGGAATACAACAGTAGCCAGTTCTTCACACTCAACTGATTTTACCACTGCATAGTGAAGCGCCCTTTTCTCCTCTTTTCCCTTGCTCCTCTCCCGATCATCTCTTCTGCTAAACAGTGTCCCTGGTGAAGAAATTGAAGACGGTGCTTAACTTTAAATTCACATGCCAACAATACAGCAGCATCTGAAAACAAGAGAACAATCGGAAACTGAGATGCAAAGAAGGATCAATTTATTATAAATACAGCTTCAAATGAGATAAATATACCAATACTGCAGGAATTTTATATCTAGAGAGAAAGCATGCAGATAAAACTTGCATTTACAGTCAAAGAAATTCCCCTACCCTAATAACACATTCATGAGGTTAAGTAAGTAATGTGGCTGAATGTGACCTAAGTATTTACACTTCAACTCAGAACTGTTCAATCCCTATGTTAATTACAATCATGCCAAAACAAGGCTATGCACAGCTGGAGAGAGAAATTATGTTCTAGTAATTGAGAGATTACCCACCAATAAAAGACAAACAAAGAAACCTGTCAGGATACAATGCTTATTTCAGTTTTCCATGAGCATGTTTTACTTTCCTTCCATGCAGTTACTACCTCTTTATTTTTTGTTTATGAGGCAAAGATGCTGTACCCTGAGATGCAGTGCTAAACAGCTTTGCCTCAAACACTGCTGTTACTCTGCCACCATGTTTTCTGCTTGTTCTCATGATCCGAAGCACATTATTTCATTCTCACCAAACTGCATAAAAGAATGGAATGTAACTTTGGGTCAACATTTCTCTTTTGAAAACAAGCTTGTATTTTATTTATCCCATGAAATTCAGCAAGTATATACTATTTTCTTCTAAACAAAGGAGAGATTGAGTAGTATGAAGATCAGTACTTTGCAGGAGAAATCTCCTAAATATATATAAACTAAGAACAACTGTGTAAATGTTCGAGGCTACTCTGAATGTTTCCATAACAAAAATAGTCTCCATTCCCATAATTTAAAAAGTAGCATTTGCTTGGAATAAAAGAACCTTAAAAGCATTCTACAGGTAAAAAGGAATCCAAGCTCTTCATAGAATCATAGAACGCGTTGGGATGGAAGGCACCTTAAAGACGATCTAGTTCCAACCCCCCTGCCATGGGCAGGGACACCTTCCACCAGACCAAGTCACTCAAAGCCCCATCCAACCTGGCCTTGAACATTTCCAGGGATGGGGTATCCACAACTTCTCTGGGCAACCTGTTCCAGTGCCTCAACACCCTCACAGTGAAGAATTTCTTCCTAATATCTAATCTAAATCTTCCCTCTTCCAGTTTAAAGCCATTGCCCCTTGTCCTCGTCACTACATGCTCTTGTAAATAGTCCCTCCCCAGCTTTCTTGTAGGCCCCTTTAAGTACTGGAAGGCTGCTATAAGGTGTCCCCAGAGCCTCCTCTTCTCCAGGCTGAACAACCCCAACTCTCTCAGCCTGTCTTCAGAGGAGAGGTGCTCCAGCCCTCTGATCATCTTTGTGGCCCTCCTCCGGACTCGATTCCACAGGTCCATGTTCTTCTTAAAAAAATTCCAGCATATAGGACCTACTTCAGGACTTTTCTGGATGACTTTTCTACCTGTCTTATGAGAGAGAAGAGAGGCCTAACAGTTTCACTAGTTCATGTGCCAGTAAGACGTGGCATATAAAACTCCAGAGATTTAGGACATAGGTAATTGTATAAACATTTTTCACTACTGCTATTCTGGTGGTGGATCTTTTTCTGAAATGGTATGTATTCATGCTGATCTCCATCTGCTCAGGGCAACAGCAATACTACTGCATATTCAAAGATGAGGGCAGTAAGCATGAGTCATTAACCAAATTACTCTCGCATATATGTACACTGAACACCCACAGGCCTGATTACACATAGGTAGCAAACCATTCACTTGTTCTAATTCAGTGCCATATATTAGCAGAAAAAATTGGAGAGAGGCGTATCTTATTGTGAAAAACAGCTTTTAAAGAATTGGTCACAGGTGGCTATACATGAAATTGAAGTTAATAAATACAGGTTACTTTAGTATTTAGAAATAGATATTGAATTATCTGTAAGTAACACAGCACTTCCACCTTTCCAAAAGAGTATATTCAGTACTCCACCAGAGATACACAGAGGCTTGCTAGCAGTCAAGTGAAGGAAACATGCTCTCTATTCATAGAATCATAGAAACATAGAATAGTTTGTGTTGGAAGGGACCTTTAAAGGTTATCCAGTCCAAACCCTTGCAATGAGCCAGGACATCTTCAACTAGATCAGGTTGCTCAGAGTCCCATCCAACCTGACCTTGAATGTTTCCAGGGATCAGGCATCTACCACTTCTCTGGGCAACCTGTTCCAGTGTTTCACCATCCTCACCGTAAAAAATTTCTTCCCCAGTCTAGTCTGAATCTACCCTCTTTCAGTTTAAAACCATTACCCCTTGTCCTATCTCAACAGGCCCTACTAAAAAGTCTGTCCTCATCTTTCTTATAAGCCTCCTTTAACTATTGAAAGGCTACAATAAGGTCTCCCTGGAGCCTTCTCTTAATGTCTTCTCTCTATTCCTGCTATTGGTGCTCAGAGAGAGCTATCTATTTTTTAGAAAGCAAATGTCTGATACATACTCCGATTGATTGGTTGATGTTGCCTCCAAACATCTCAGGCTCTTTAAGATATTTTTTATGTAACCTAATAAGCCACGTGCAAAGACATGCAATGAGTGCTCTGCCATGCACCCGGGGGGTGGGACTTTGACCCAGCCTGTGCATGTGCAGCAGCACATGGAGGAAGGAGGAAGACCAGAAACACACGCTCACTTGTAAGAGTGGCAGTCGAGGACAGGAAGGGTAGGAGCAGTTGCTGTGCAAGGCACCATCCTCATCCAGAGCTTCTTCTGCAGCAGAGCTCACCAGAAAGGGCAGATCAAGAGATGGTCCAAGCAGGCTGAGCCATAGGGGCCAGGCAGAAGACACAGGCTCCATAGAGGCAGCACACCTCCAGCCTCTCTCCAGCTCAAAGGACTGTGCACAACAGCCAGAACTGGTGAGAAGGGCCATGCCTGGACTCCCAGACCAGGAGAGGGCCAACAAAATTCATATACGAGCAGCACAGTACACAGATGCTCTGTGGTGCCCACGAATGTGCAGCATCCATAATGAATGAATGCAAGCGCACATTACCGAGTCAAACACTTACAGGTCTTGTTCAGCTGCAGAAATATTCCATAGCAGGAAAAGAGGGCTTGGAGGAATTAGGGCTTTCTTTTTGCAGCTCATTCTCCTGTTAACAAAGAAGACTGAGGCTGTCAGGACTAAACCATGCACAATGCTCCACACACAAAAATGTCTTATCTGTCCTCTGTGGAAAGCAGCAGCAACTGAAATGCTATTAGTAACAGCAAGGAAATGGCACTGCACAAGGACGCTGGTGAACTCTAGTGTTCAGTTCTGGGCAACAATTCCAAGGCAGGCTGAAATGAAACTGAAAACATATATGGAGAAGGAATACAGCGAAGTCTGCCTGAGCTGAGACGACTGAAGGGTGGGAGCTGTCTAGCTTAGCAAAGCAAAGGCTAGAGACAATACGTGTGCTGTCTATAAATCGATTGGGGTTAAATATCAGGGGAAGAACAGAATTACTGAGGCTAAAGGAGAGAGTTGGCACAAGAAGAAACGGTTCAAATAGGCTTTGAATATATTTAACCTGGAATTTAGAAAAGGTTTTCCAACCACAGCTGTGAAGCTCATTTAATAGGTGAAAGGAGGACAAAAACCAAAGGTGCTTTTACGCTTAAATTCAAGAAAGGTCTTAAAGCATCAAAGTTGCTTAAGAGAGAAGATAAGAAGGGTGAAGAGCACTGTCTTCATTTTACATTTTTATGCAGCACTGAGTGGTCAGACTGTACACTTTGTCAAAGTTCCTGCCTACTTATGGCTACTTAATGCATGCAGATGTGCAAATGCAATAACCAGAAGCCAGTGTGATGGATACAGTAGTTTTGACACAGACTTGAGCTCCTGAAAGATCAGACACACATATTTTTGGTCATCATCTGTAAACAACAGGTGCCAGAAATATGAAGAAAACAACTCTCTCACCTGGATACTCTATGCTTACTCATATACACATATATTTGAGTCAGAAAGGGGCCAGTGAACCAGATGATATATAATAATTCTGTAAATGTTCTGATTTTCATGTTTAACAGTTAGCCATTGACAAGGGTGGTTGTGCTTTTTGCTTTTTAGGTAGTGCATTTCATTTTTTCACTCCTTTTACGAGTACATCAGGTACTCTGTTACAATTGCAGGCATGCTCTAAAAGTCAGTAAAAATCATAATTTCAGTAGGCAGTAGGTATGCTGAAGTCCTAATGAAACTACTGTACAAATATTTCAGGTTGTGATCTTATGAAAAAAGAAGAGGCTTGGAACTGTTGCAAAAGAAAGTGGAAGAGCTGTAAGCTGGAGAAAGGAAATGTGTCTTAAAATTTCTTTTTTAATGACAGCACTCAAAAAGAAACTCCCATCACTAGCGTTTACACAGCACCAGACAGAAAGGTCTCACAGTTTTCTTGATTTTAAATAAGCTTGCAATGAGCTAGGTGAGTTGCAAATATCAAATAGTGTATTACAACAAAAGCTCTTCTGACAGGCAGAAGGGCTCGGGAGTTGCTCTTCAGTGCTCTCTCCCAATAAACGCTTGCAAGTTTCAGCCCTTCACTCTGCACTGAACAAAGGATCCAGCTGTGAAATGTCAGAACCAGTGCCACCCTCAAGAGCAGTAGATATTATGTTCCGCTCTGGATGATTCATGTGTGAGTGTGACTGGCTGACCCAACTTTAAGCCCACAATTTCCTGGGAGGACATGCAGAACAAAGGAGACAGTCTGCAGTATGTTGCCATCAACTGTGGTTCCTCATGGAATGCAACAGCAAGGGCAGACGAACTGTGCAGAAAGACACCTACTGTGAAACCTGACTGTCCTAGAGGAGAGCATCAACTGAAACTAGGTGCAGTGAACACATCCTGCAAGTATGAAACTCATTCCTTTCTCTGTGTGCCAAAACTCGTTAGTCCTAGCCATGGTGCAGTAACCGGACAGCTCAGATCTGCAGCATGCACTGAAAACTCTCCCAGGGAAACGTGGGCTCCTTCCCATCTCACATGACTCATAGTTGCCAAAGACAACATACACCAAATG
The DNA here is from genome assembly GCF_000690535.1 of Cariama cristata. NCBI lineage: Eukaryota > Metazoa > Chordata > Aves > Cariamiformes > Cariamidae > Cariama > Cariama cristata. Next base: position 32,076 of record NW_009601875.1, on the reverse strand, counting down.
CTTGAGGACACCTGTCATCCAGATAACAGGCTGGTTGGAAGTGGTTGACAGGAGTGGTGTTTATTGTCCTTATATGAGCCAGAAACCTAACAACTCCCAAAATCTGAGGGGAGCACTCATAACGTAGCATTGCTGACATAGCTCTCATCGGAAGCTTACTTCAGTTTGAGTTTCTGAACTGCAGTACTGAGAGGCTGACCTAAAATACTTTGCTCCTGCTTATACTTAGTAATTCATTCTAAATTTGTTTTTTTTTGCTGATGACTGAGCCCTTGGGTGGACTGCAAAAGTTTCCCTAGAAGGGTTAGTCTTGGGCAGGTGGGGGAGGATATGGGAAACAACGGATGGAAAAAAAAAAACCAGAGGATTTTCACTGTAATTGTCTTCTTTCCTAGGAATACAAAAAAAAATTAAATCAAAAGAAGAACCTTCAAACTAGAAAGAAAAAAAAAAAAAACAACAGGCTGAAATGTCTAAGTTTTGAATGCCTTTTTTATTTTCAGAAAAGAAAAACTGAAATGATAGTAAAAACAAAAAAATTATAAGTGAAAAACACAAAGGAAATTCTGGAGAGTAGAATACCACATTTCTAATATGCCAGAAACTTTAACCAACCCTAACCCATACGACACGACACAGAGTTGTACTACAAAACCACACTCAGGAAACTGGATTAGAGCTTTATTTTCCTGGCAATGAAGACCTCGGCCACAAAGAATCTCTTCTATGCTAATAAACCAGTGGCTGGGCTCTCCATGGGTGTGAGATATTTGCAAAATGCAGAGTTCCCTGCTAGCTCAATGGCACTAGCCTAAGGAGTACAAATTATTCCATTATGTCAATAAACTGTCTTCTTAACAGCATTCAAGTCAAAGATTTTTAAATGTTTTCAGTCATGAGTTTATTGAGGAGAACTGATAGACAGTCATTTCTCCGGGACACATCATTCTTCTGAAAATCAAAAAACAGCTCTGAAAGTCAAAAAACAGGCAAAAGTTTGGACTGAAGCTGAGTACATTTGGAAAGCTACAGAAATCCCACCCCGTGTATGTCATGAATTTAAGATTGTAGGTAGTTTTCAAGTCTGAGAATAGGCAAAGCTCAAAGCTTTCTGTATCTCAACATCTAAGACATCATTAATCAATGACTTTGTACATACTGTAAAAACATGGGGAAAATATTTTCACAAAGACCAGAGAAAGGCTCATTATCACAGGGTGAACCACACATCCACACCTGGTCCTTTCTTCCTACAAAACATTTTGAAAAGCAGGTGGTCTTCTCAGTTTCCGCACTGCCAGAAGCCTGGCATATGACTTTGATCTCTCTTTGTAAGAAATGCCACCTCTTTCCTTCTGGCCACAATTCCCCTGCAGCCTCACTCTTTCTTTGATCCCAAACCCCTTCCTGCGGCTCATCCTCCTGCCTCCCTGACCTAGCCTTCATTGGTGTCCTCCTGGCTCACCTTAGACACTCATCCCTCCTCTGTATCTCTCCTCTGCTCAGACCTGCTCCAGCAGGCTCTCCTGTTTTCCAAGCACAGCCTCAGCCTCTGCTCTTTCCCCTGGCCAAGCAGCCTGGCTGGCATTTTTTCCCTCCTCCTGAATCCGTAGCTTTGTGCTACCTCACTCGCAGCTCCTCATGCTTGACAGAAAATCATGCCAAAATCTAAGGCACCACTTTTTCCAGCTTCATACCTCTCCTTGTCACTCAGCTCCCTGTGACACCTACAGTAACCAGCCACCTGTCAGTAGTTAGGCAGAGGTGACATGTCCATTTCTGTTCCTGCTGTTGCTCTGCTTTCTTCTAACACACCACCTCCCACTGCTTCTTTCAGTTGCTGTGCAATGCAACAGCCATGAAAAGAAATCTCTCCCTGGTACAGGGGTGCCTTTGATGTGCACTGACACACATCTGGGATGCACCTGCAGGCCAAATGCTAAGTGACTTACTCGCCTCAGAATAAGATCTCCTCAGCATTCAGTGGTTTTTTTCCAAGCGTTAAACCTAATCCCTCTCAAGGCCTGTATTCCTCCTGTACTACCAACTCTTTGTTGACAGCCTCATGCATATCTAGTGTATCATGCAGAAATATGCAGTTAGGAAAAACAAGAAAGAAACAAGCTTCACTGCCGGTTCTGGTATTAAATACTGATTGTAAGCTATTCAGAAACGTGTATATGAAAGAGAAACTTATGAGATCTGCTTTAAAACTTTAATCTACATTTTACAAAGCTAATTTCAGGCAAACGTATGAAAGTATATTGTGATTATGTATTTAGACCAAAAGCATAGCTCAGTTTTACATTAACCTCATACTTCCAAACTGTAGAACTACCTTCCAGCCTTGCTCAGTAATTTAGCCATCATTGACAAGACTGGCCGACAGTTTAGCCAGCTTGGTGGTACCATTCTCCTAAAGGCAGAATTAAAATTCATATTTGTTGACTTCTTAATATTCAATTTTATTGCTAGCTTTGGCATCGAGTCTTAATTCCACCTCTGCCTGCATCTGAAACACCTTGCAATAGCATTCCAACCATTGGATCCAGTCTAGAGACCAAGTGCAGGAACAAGGAATGTGTTTCGCTAATGATGCATAAGATGGGCTCAGGCCTCTGCTGAAGGTGGCTAACGATGCTGCAAATGAATATCCTATTGCTCTGGCCAGAGAGTCAAGATCAAACATAGGACATGCAAGCCACAGCATTCCTTTCTATGCTTTTGTCTACTGATGACAGCACGCATAGATCAGGTCAGGCTGAAGATTTCTATGTTGTTTTTAACAGACCTTCAGCTGGAATCAGTGTGGCCCTTCCTGAATAAATGAGGGCATGGAGAAGAATGTGCTTTGCCTTAGCATCACCCAGATTATGCCTGTAGGCAGGAAAAAGTATTGCTGTGCTTTAAAGCTATAGGTGCAAAGCCACCTAGAAATCAGCATGCACCTAACATGTGCTCAAACAGCAGTCCAGAGAGGGCTGTTAGGGCTGTTCTGATTCTGCCAATCAGACTGAAAACTAGTTTTATTTTGGCACCCACAAGGCAATCTTCTGTCATGGGATGAGATCAGCATACCATCAGGATGCAACAGCGTTTCTACCAAACAGTCTCACTGTGTTACTCACACCCATTCTCTAAAATTTCTATCATCCCATGGACAGAGCTCCACAAAAGGCATCCTCACCCTACAGCGAAAAAGAGCTGGAAGAAGAAAGGGAGGTGAAAGAATCCCTTTCCACAACTGGTGACACAAAATTTAGTGATTCTCAGCCAGTTACCACAGAAATAGACATTATGGAGTGCACCCTCAGCAAGTTTGCAGATGACACCAAGGTGAGTGGTGCAGCTGACACATCCGAGGGATGGGATACAATTCAGAGGGACCTGGTCAAGCTCAAGAAGTGGACCCATGTGAATCTCATGAGGGTCAACAAGGTCAAATGCAAGGTCCTGCACCTGGGTCAGGGCAGCCCTGGTGTCAATACAGGCTGGGCGATGAAGGGATTGAGAGCAGCCCCGCTGAGAAGGACTCGGCGGTACTGGTGGATGAAAAGGGGGGCATGCCCTGGCAATGTGTGCTCACAGCACAGAAAGCCAACCACATCCTGAGCTGCATGAAAAAAAGTGTGGCCAGCAGGTCAAGGGAGGGGATTCTGCCTCTTTACTCTGCTCTGGTGGCACCCCCCCTGCAGTACTGCCTTCTGCCCTGGTGTCCTCAGCACAGGAAAGACATGGACCGGCTGGAGCAGGTCCAGAGGAGGGCCAAGAAAATTATTAGATGGATGGAGCAGCTCTCCTGTGAGGACAGGCAAAAAGAGTTGTTCAGCCTGGAGAAGAGAAGGCTCTGGGGAGACCTTATTGCAACCTTTCAGTACTTAAAGGGGGCTTGTAAGAAAGATGGGGACAGACTTTTTAGTAGGGGCTGTTGCGATGGGACAAGGGGTAATGGTTTTAAACCATTAGATAGAAGAAAGAAATTTTTTATGATGAGGGTGGTGAAACACTGGAACAGGTTGCCCAGAGAGGTGGTAGATGCCTGATCCCTGTTGCCTGATTCAAGATCACGTTGGACAGGGCTCTGAGCAACCTGATCTTGTTGAAAATGTCCCTGCTCATTGCAGTGGGGTTGGACTGGATAACCTTTAAAGGTCCCTTCCAACGCAAACTATTCTATGTTTCTATGATTCTACGATCATAAATGAGCATAACTTTGCAAAAGTAAAAGATTAACTTCCATGCTGCAACAGCTAGATTGTTGGGGTTATTTACAGATGAGAGAACAAGGGTGGTGGTCAACACATGACTGGCTGTACTATAAGAGAAGGATGCCTGTGCCAGGAGTGCTGTATAAGGGAAGGGAGCTTAGAAGTCTACATTCCTATGACACTAGTAGTCACCTTGCAGTCAACATTCTGCTCATTCAGAGGGTTCATGACCACAGTTCAGCAGATGGGTGGGACAGAAGTCCAGCCATCTGCAGAGCAGCCAAAATAGTTTCTAGAATTATTCCTCAGAACAAATTCCATTCCAGCATCTCTGTTCACCTCTCCTCATGGGCAGTCCCACCAGAGGTCTAGCACAGTGAAGGTGGCACAGGTCAATTCCTTGCTTACAGTATGGGTCCTAGGCAAACACATTCTTAAGAAGTGTGTCACACAGAGTGATAGGGGCTGCAACTACTGTCTTTTAAAAATACAGTAATGGAACAATCAGCAAAAAAAAAACTTGTTTTGTCTATAAATGTCACCAACAAAGGTCAGTAAACAGAGGACAAATCCCATAGCACAGAAGTACGTTCTTTAGCACCATGCATGACAAGTGCACTTCTACCTTTAGCCATCACAGCATGAAGTAGGAGATTGTTATCCTTGTTTTAGTTCACACAATTAAAATATTATTAGTACTCATAAAACACTGATGTAATTTTTTTGTTTCAGACACAGTATTTTACCTGATTATCACCATGCAATAAACTTCCCGTTTTCATGATGTGCTTCATGAAGCTGTATTTTCTTTTACCTAATCTACATTTATAGCCATTAACATTATCTTCTCCTCAATGTTCTCTATTATGATGCTGAGTATGGAGGGTTTGCCCAGCTTTCATAATAACTTTCATAGTTTAAAACTTCAGTAGCCTCAGAAGGGTGTCACTTAGGCCTATTTTACAGGGAGGCAACTGAAGTGACTTTGATATTAATGCATAAATATGAGATCAAAGTCAGACACTTCTTCCTTATCAGAATTAAATAATGGTACATTTAGGCACCTTCTCCTGTAGAGGCTATCTTGTTCATCATCTTTGCTCTTGTAGGGCAAATAACTCAATGCATCATCTTGATTTTTTTGACAGGTATCAAAGGGCATGGCACTTCAGAAGAGAGTGGACCAGTATTCTGTATATGATTAAGTAATATTTTCTTTCATGTCCGTCTTGAAACTATAAGGCATCAAAGAGTTTTCCTTGAAGTTTCAAACAGCATGATGAGAAAGTATCTTCAACCAGCTGCCCATGCCCCTTTCTCCAGAGGCTGTTCAAGGCCAGCCCCATCAATATATTTAAGGAATGAAGCAACTCATGGCATGTGTTATACTTTCTAAGGTAAGCTGTTGCCATGCCTTTAAGGCTACCCAGATTTTTTTCAGATCCCTTCACATTAATAATGGTCACAAATGGTGAAAGTTCTCAGCCGAGTTTGTATAGAGGCTATCTCTTTCCTTCACTAGTTCATTAAATATGATACACACCATAATCTCCAGAATACATTCCCTGCATTCCAGCTTGAGAAGCAACTTGCCTTTTTTGCTAGCTGTATCACTAAACAAGCTCTAGTTCATAAGAATATCACTAATCATGATTTCTCAATGCTCTTCCTCAACCAGAAGCTGTCTAACTCTGGAAGTCATGACCTGCCAAAACAAGAAGCCATCCCTGTCGCTGGTGAGGTTATCAAGCAAAAACCCATGAGGAGTCCTTTGGCGAACTCAGCACTAGACTGTTTCCTTCGATTCTTCTCAAAGTGCGCAACTGCCAGCAAGTCTGAAACACACATGGGCTTTCAACACTGCGCTGCAGTTATTTCCTCATTTTGATCTTATAACAACTACACTTTTGTTTGTAGGAGGCAGCTGCTGGATTCAGATCAACATTTTTTCCCCAAAGCATAAATTATTTCCACAGGCTTCATTTGATTTGCAACTGTACCACACTGCAATATAATGCCAACTAAATTTTCCTGTTAAAAATGCCTGTTTGGGCACAAACATGCACCTTTTGCTGTTTCACCAGTGCAAATATAGAAGAAGAAGTGTTGGAACTGGAAAATTACTTTTTGATAAGTGATGAAGAAAAATGTCAACTGAATTATATGCAACACCTCTGGATTAAGGGAACAGGACACTGACTTAAGAACTATAGACTGCTCATTTTGCATATGTAGGCATATATGCACACTAAGTTTCACCCACCAACCTCCTACGTTTAAATAGCATTAAGCCTGCAAAGTCAAGTGCTCAGAGGCAGAGTAATACAAGAATAAAATATGCCTGTTAGCTTTAATTCAGCCCCCTCATGTGTATGAATAACCTTCAGTCCTAGTGAAGTGGCTTTATTTTCAAGATAGATAATGAAAACTTCAGACAACTTCAAAAGGAAAATAGAAGACTTTTCAATTTATATACCACTATGGAAAAGCAGTAAGGAAAAACCTGGGTTTCATCCTTCGTTTTCTACTTAACTGCTTTCCCTTAATACTGCAGGTTAGAGAATCCTTAAATAGATAACCGAATATTTCACAGGTTCTGGAATCACAGAATCACAGAATAGTTGGGGTTGGAAGGGACCTCTGGAACTCATCTAGTCCAACCCTCCTGTCAAAGTAGGTTCACCTACAGCAGGTTGCACAGGATCACGTCCAGGTGGGTTTTGAATATCTCCAGAGAAGGAGACTCCACAACCTCTTTGGTCAGCCTGTTTCAGTGCTCTGTCACCCTCAAAGTAAAGAAGTTTTTTCTCACATTCAGATGGAACTTTCTGTGTTTCAGTTTGTGCCCGTTGCCCCTTAACCTGTCACTGGGCACCATTGAAAAGAGTCTGGCCCCATCCTTGTGATGCCCGCCTTTAAGGTATTTATAAGCATTGATGAGATCCCCTCTCAGTCTTCTCTTCTCCAGTCTGAAGCCAAGCTCTCTCAGCCTTTCCTCATGGGGGAGATGTTCCAGTCCCCTCATCATCTTCACTGCCCTCCCTTGGACTCTCTCCAGTAGCTCCTTCTCTTTCTTGAACTGGGGAGGCCAGAACTGGGCACATCACTCCAGATATGGTCTCACCAGGGCAGAGTAGAGGGTGGGGGGAGAACTTCCCTTGACCTGCTGGTCACACTCTTCCTAATGCACCCCAAGATACCATTGGCCTCTCTGGCCACGAGGGCACATTGCTGGCTCATGGTCAATGTGTTGTGCACCGGGACTCCCAGGTCCTTCTCTGACGGGCTGCTCCCCAGCAGGTCAACCCTCAGCCTTTAGTGTGGATGGGGTTATTCCTCCCTAGGTGCAGGACCCTACACTTGCCTTTGTTGAACTTCATCAGGCTTCTCTTCACCCATCTCTCTAGTCTGTCCGGGTCTCGCTGAATGGCAGCGCAGCCTTCTGGTGTATCAGTCGCTCCTCTCAGTTTTGTATCATCAGTGAACTTGCTGAGGGTACACTCCATCCCTTCATCCAGGTCACTGATGAAGAGGATGAACAAGACCAGACCCAGAACAGACCCCTGGGGAACACCACCAGCTACAGGCCTCCAACCAGACTCTGCGCTACTGATCACGACATCTGAGCTCTGCCGATCAGCCAGTTCTCAACCCACCTCACTGTCCACTCACCTAGCCCACACTTCCTGAGCTTACCTGTGAGGATGTTATGGGAGACAGTGTCGAAAGCCTTGCTAAAGTCAAGATAGACAACATCCACTGCTCTCCCCTCATCTACCCAGCCAGTCATGCCATCACAGAAGGCTATCAGATTGGTCAAGCGTGACTTTCCCTTGGTGAATCCATGTTGACCTCTCCCAATAACCTTCTTTTCCTCCAGCTGCTTAGAGATGACATCCAGAATGAGCTGTTCCATCGCTTTGCCAGGGATGGAGGTGAGTCTGACTGGCCTGTAGTTTCCTGGGTCCTCCTTCTTGCCCTTTTTGAAGACTGGAGTGACACTGGCTTTCCTCCAGCCCTCAGGTACCTCTCCTGTTCTCCAAGACCTTTCAAAGATGATGGGGAGTGGCTTAGCAATAACAACTGCCAGCTCCCTCGGCACTCACAGGTGCATCTCATTGGGGCCCATGGATTTGTGGGTGTCCAGTTTGCCTAAATGATCTCTAACCTGATCCTCCTTGAAGAAGGGGAAGTCTTCCTTTCTCCAGACTTTCTCTCTTACCTCCAAGGTCTGGGATTCCTGAGGGCCTGCCTGAGCTGTAAAGACTGAAGCCAAGAAGGCATTCAGTAATTCCGCCTTCTCTGTATCCTCCATCACCAGGGCACCCACCTCATTCAACAGTGGGTCCACATTTTCCCTAGCCTTCCTTTTGCTACTGATGTACTTGAAAAAACCCTTCTTGTTGTCCTTGACATGCCTTGCCAGATTTAATTCCAAGTGGACCTTAGCCTTCCTTGTTGCATCCCTGCATACTCCGACAACATTCCTATATTCCTCCCAAAGGAAAGGTTGTGATTCCTATTCAACAGTGCAGAGAGTACCATGGTGTAACAGGCTCAGGTTCAGATAATTCGGGCAGGTACTGCAACACTGAGAAACTAGTCTCCTTATAAATGCTGAGTGACAGCAGCAGCAATAAAGCAGTCAGGGCAAGAAGCATGCGCCTTGTGGAAAAGTTTGACAGTTCCAATAAATAATGATAAGCTGTTGCTTTCAAAGATAAGTATTTTAAAGACCATAGTCCTTGTGCTTTCTTCTTTGAGAAGTTTTGCTGGAATGCTGTTTTTGAGAAGAAGTATAAAAAACAAAGCATTGATATTGTTAAAAGTGAGAACAGAAATAAATTAATCTATTAGGCAATATGTACCTCCCAGGTGGAATTTATGTAAGTGACTTCCTGAGCTCCAAAACATGGGAGGATATGATCATTATTATATAGCTCTAGAAATGTATACAGCCAGAAAAGCACTCCATTGGTGCCATATTCCAAACTCTCGTGGGTAGAAGTTGTGTTGCCAAAGCTCTCTGCAATAGTGTACACAGCTTACCCACTCTGAGAAGAAGAAAGGGTCAAAAGAAGCTTTGTTCTCTAAACTCACTTTCATTTCCTTAAAGTTATAACATTTCATTTGAAGCAAGACCCATCAGGGTCTTCAGGAGATGGAACTCATTACCTTAGTATGCAGTCATGCAAGCAGTTCACGTGGGTTGGGGTGCTCCCGCAGTTAAGGTCATTGCATAAAATTCAGGAGACATGGTAGTATCTTTTCTGCACCTAGTCCTGCCTTTACAGATAGTTCAATGAGTTTTCCCTCATTTCCATCAGTTTTTCCTCATTAGGCAGACCACAAACTGTGTACTGGCAGATACTGTGTATCTGTAAAGACCTAAACCAATGAGATCCAAATCTTGTTCAGGTAGGCAGAGGCGGTACAGTGAACATGGATGAAAACTGCAAACAAAAATAGTGCTATCAGTGGGATGTTCTATGTTACCTGCATTTGAATTTCTAGATTTTGCTCAGGAATGGTTTGATCACTGTGTAACAGAAAACACGTGTAACTGAGGCATCCAAATGAACTGCCATTATTAAAATAAACAAGCACACAAAAAAAACTGCTTTTTTTTTTTTTCTAACAGTGTTTCAGGAGACCATGATGCTAAGACGGAGATTACAGAAAGCAGTTCAATTTTAGAAGATTCAGAAGGAAGTGAACTCAAAAAAATTTATACCTATCCTGACCACTTCTTATTCTGCAGTAGCATCACAGAGTTATGACTGGGAGTTGGGGAAATGGAAAAATTACTATTATCTAGTATAACTCACCAGACAGGGCCTTGCATTACCACATTCATCCAAAGTATTTTTCTCCTTCAGTGTGTGTTCAAGCCCCCTTACACAGAAAAAGGCCTCCAAGCATGAAACATTGGTTATTACTGCAACATCAGTGCCTTCTTCACAACAGCACAGCACCTTCTTTACATTTCAGTAAGGAAACGCCAGTGTGTCAGACACTTCTGCAAGATGGTGCAAGGGCATAACTGTCTCCACAGGTGATGGGGAGGACAGTTGTGAGGCAACACAAGCTTGCTTCCTACTACCCTCGAATAGGCAGAGACGCTTCTTCCATTGTTAGCCTTTATTGCACAGAGAAGAAATTCCAGCAAGGCTGCCAAATGGTATGACTGGGAAATAACACACCATTTGTGAGGAAGCAGTTCGTACTCAGAGACCTTTGGTCAGTGCCCAGGTATGGTGCATAAGAGCAGGGCTTGTCCTTGCAGGGTGCGAACTGCCCCGCTCATTGGCGTATTTGCTGCCAGTGGCATAAATGTCTGTCAGCCTAATTATCTGTGTCTTTATACAAAATAGGTGGCGTAAATAAATGAGGAGTCATATCCTTCTCACTCCCTTTCCTTTTAACCAATTTCTGCCTTTACCTAGCTAAGCAACTCAATTTGAGACAACAGGTTTTCAGTGTACTTGGCTGCTGCTATAACAAATCTTGTCCTTCAGACAGAGAGTAACAGCTGCCGCTGCTGCCAGCACTGAAAAGAGAAGCCTGCATGGCCACTTTGTCATTATAAAATGCTCCCCTCTTGACTTCCTCTGTGTTTTTCAGCAGAAGAAGAATGAAGAGAAATAGATATTTTTACTGACACAGAGAAGGCATCCCTTCCCAGAATCCTGGTTCACAGATAAAATAAGAGGCTTTTGTGTTTGTAGTAATACCAAAAACATGCTCTTGCAGGCATCTTTACGTTTCCATGATCCAGTCAAAAGCATCTTGGCATACAGTCCACTCTCTAACAAAAAGCCAGCCCAGCTGCACGTTGAACTTATTCTAAAATGCTATATGTGTAAGAAGATGTTCCTCAGTAAAGGGAAGTAATTTGGATTTTCTTCCATGAAACAAAAAGTCTCTGATTGATTAAAAAATGAAGAATTTAGGTCATTAAGTCATGCTGTTATATGGTATGCTATTTTTCCAGGCAGATCTGAAAAAAATGTGACATCCTTTTATATTACTCTTTTTTCTAGGAAACCTGTTTATCAATATTAGTTTTACTTCTGCTGCCTTCCGAAGGGAACTACTGCAGTCAGAGCTAGACTTCAACCAAAATCGAGATCTGAGTGTCTCCAGTTTCTAAAATGCTTAAAATCTAGAGGTAAATTATATACCTGGGCTCATTTTGAAAAGGAATTGGTGCTTCTGTTATTAGTATTTACCAAAAATGAAAGTCAGCCTGTATTTAATCAAAATGTTTAAGTTCAGTAGCGTTTTGAGTCCTCATCTAGACCTGACATTAATTCAAGTTTCATGCTAGTAGAAAAATTAGTCCAGTTTCAAATACTCTTGCATTTCAGGTCAAGCACATCTGGCCATGGCATGCATGAGAAATGCCACCTTTTTTGTGCTAAAAGGTGGCCAGGTGGGAAGCAGAGACAGAATGGACACGTAGTAATGGGTCATTTCAGTCTCATTATCCACTAATTCAGGGACTGTATCTTTGAATTAGAAATCATGAGGGAATTGCCTTTGGTGACCTCACTGATCAGCAGGTCTGTCAGTCTGCAAAGGATGCATACATATGCCCTTGTATGTTGTACGCCCCCCAACATGATATCCTTGAATTCTGAGAAACAATGCAGACTATCACAGGTTTTCCTTGTTCAAAATTGATGTTGTACCTCAGGGTTTTGTAAATCTGTCCTGTGGAGGACTTCTTTCTGCTACTGTCCTGCACCAGGCAATATCAATTCTGCTGAGAGGGAGTCTGGCTGGCATTTCTGCAGATAAACGGGATGTGTTGCTCTCAGGCAAAGTTTCCCTCAATTTTGCCTAAGTTGGGAAGGAGGTTTGCACACTGTCATCATAAACCCTGTTCTCTCACCTTCTAGAGTATGGCACATATCCTTCATATTATTCTGAGACCACCAGGAGAAAAACATGGCACATCAAAATTGCATGCAAAAATATGGCACATCAAAATTGCATGCAAACTAAACATGCATCCCTGGGAGATGAGGAAGAAAATCCATTGTAAGATGGGAGTTTCATGCCGACAGGAGCACTCACTGGTGTGTAGCAGACAGGAATCAGATGAATCTCAGTCAGACTGGAGGTGTTATGGACTGGACCATACAAAGAAGCAACCCTTTCTGTACCAAACCTATCTGGCCTCCCTCCTCCTGCCTCCCTCTATCATGACAGATAATTCTTTCAACTTTTCTTTCACCAAAACAGAGAACAGATACCAACTTTTTCTGCTCATGCAAGTACATCAAAACACTTGTGCTTACAGTTACTTATAGGTGAATCATGGCCTGCAGGATTAGTCTGAGAAACAAAGCCTTAATTTGGGAATTTGGACACAAACCAAAACACTTCCCCTTCCTAAACACGTTTTTACTGTGAGGGTGACTGAGCACTGGCACAGGCTGCCCAGAGAGGTTGTGGAGTCTCCATCCTCGGAGATACTCAAAAGCCGTCTGTACACAGTCCTGGGCAATCAGCTCTAGATGGTCTTGCTTGAGCAGGGGGGTTAGACCAGATGACCTTCAGAAGTCCCTTCCAACCTCAACCATTCAGTGATTCAATGAACCTGGCTGCGCTAGCACAGTGATTCGGCTCACTCACTAGGAATGTCTTCTGTCTGACTAGCATGACCTTGGGCTTGTCTGCACATCTCAGTGAAGACAGTCCTTTTATTTGCCATTGCAAACCACTTCCAGATGCAAACAGAGCATCCCCATAAATAGATTTCTTTAAAGCATCTGCTTGACACAGCACAATCAATCAACTATTATGAACGAAGGTGCAGAAAAATCGAGATTAAGCAAAGATAAGGATGTAATTGCTCTTTTTCAGGGTGTCTTCTGCGTCTTGCTTCCCATCTGCTGTCAAGAAAAGAACAAGCAAGGGATGGCTGGAGGGAACAACAGTGTTCTTGTCAGCAAATGTTAAAGCAGCAATGCCTAGGCTGTGCAACAGCAGGAGCCTCCTATACATGTGGTAGTTTCCTATCACTCACCTTACTGGACGGCATGACACATTGCTTTTTTCCCCCTTTCTAAAGAACTTCGCCCTGGTGTAAGCAAAAAAAAAAAAGCTGCTTCCCACAACCTCATAGGGTAAGACCCACTGCTTAGAGAAGGTTAATTATGTGTAATCAACAGCAAGAGAAACTTCTCAGGTACCTGGGTCTGTCTGTTTCACACCCTGCAGCAGACCAAATATAACGCTATCTTTGGAGCTAGTTGTTGGAGCTACCATGAAGAGCCCTCCCCAGTCTTCAGAGGCACAATTGGACTAATCCTGATTTCCTGTGTCCAGTTAGGACCATGGATATAAGCCTGTTCACCTCTTCCTCTTCCTCAAGGCTCACAAAGCACAGAGAGGGACTGTTGGGAATGAGAGCTAAACTGAGCTAGAAAGAGTCAGGCCAAAGTCCTGGCCTGGGACACTCACCTGTGCCTCACTGTCGAGGTGCCATATCAGGTACAGTTTGATTTGCATCCCTGATAACAACTTCATGCACTTCTTGGCCCTCTATAAGCAGGGCAATAGGGAAAGCCAAACTCTTCCTGAGCATCTCCACCGAGCTCTTCATTCAATTGTCTCCTTCCTTAGCTGAAGCTGCAGAGGGGCAAGTTGTGCATTTATTTGAAATATCCTTTGTGTGCACCATTCCATTTCCCTGCTCTTTTCAGAAAAAGCTGCCAAATAGCAACAATGGTCTTTTTGTTTTCTTTGCTTGAGACTTCACTTCAGCAGACTTCCTACTCAATACAAAGTCCAGTCCATCAGCATCATCTCCACTCAGTTATCTGGAGCCCTGGGAAGCAGCAGACTACATTTAAAGATGGGAAACAAGTTAGGATAGCAATCAGTCAAAACTGAGCTTTGGAGCTTCCAGGAAAACAGCTGGATAGCAACACTTCATCAACTGTAGGAAAGCTATTGATCCAACTTTGACTTTATGGCAGGAACAGTGGTAGATGTGTACCATCCATATTAGCATCCAAAGACATCTGGGAGGGAAAACATATTTCATCTCAACAGTCACCTACCTCTCCTGTGATTATTTGGTATAAAGCAAGGCTCCTTCCCTTTATGCTCCTACCAAACAAGGGAAACAACAGTCTTTGCCAGCACAGAGCCGCTTGTATGTTAACTTCTCTTCCACTTTGCACTTTAGAAGCAGCAGGCAGCAATTAGCTCCACTCTTTGTTTATTGTCAGTTTAATTTCTTTTGCCAGTAGAAAAATGCTGAGACTAGAGGAAGTGCAGAAAAAGCAGTCCTAGCAGGTGAGGAATCTGTGAGTTGAGCTGGGGCGTATTCCAGTTCAGTCAGAAGCTCTCAAACCACCTGTAGGAAACACTCTGCCAGACCGACAGACTGAGAGGGACCAGATTAAACAGAGCCCTTTTTTAGTCAAGTCGTTCATCCAACTGAAATGGAATTACTTAAAAAACTGCTTGTTCTCCTTTTGGCACCACATTCTGTGAATACTGGAATGATTGGTTTTATTGCTGCTAATACTTACAGACAGTGAATTTCAAAATCTTGTGAATATTTCATGGAAACGGAAGCACAGCACAAATAAATTTACATAGATATATTTAACTTTGCAGATTGGTTGAAAGTGATTTTAAGCAGGATTTTAATAGTTGGTATTCATAGCAGGCTGGGAGGCAAGGGCTTCACTACAATGTAAGTGTGACATAGCTGACCTAGATGTTCACACTGTAAGTGCTAATACAGATAGGCATCATGGGACAGAAGCTGTGCTTACAGACCAGTCTAATGAGAAACAATATTTGTCTACTACGTGAAAAAACAGAAACTAGGTGAAGGTAAAGCAGTGAAAGCAGTGCCTTGCACAAAACATCTCCAGCTATAATGTTAAAGTGTTACCTAGTGAACACACGATACTGAGTTTTAAAACTCAGAGAGGCTCACTTTCATTCAATTCACAGCCAGCCGTTACTGCAAGTGTGAGGAATATATACTGAAGAAAATACGATGAACTCAGTTAATGAATTATTCCCTGTGAATCGTTTATTTGGCTCAAAAAATAGCCACAGTTTTTGCTGCACAAGAAGAAATTTCAAAGTCATTCCACAAAAGCTGCTTACTAATTCCTCAGTGAAGACAGAGCTTGTAGTGAGAGGGTATAAGCCAGAGCCTGAGCAGACTGCTTAACACACTTCAGGTGAAGTGCTGACTTAAGCAGGTTTTGCCATCGACTTCAGAGCCATTGTTTCCCCTTCGGCTCAACAGTGATCACAGCTGTCTAACAAACAACTGACGTTCAGATATTTCAGGCAAACATGTCAATTTTTATACATACCTTTTCAAAGTCAAAGCTGACAGCTTCACAAAGTTGCCTGGGCATACGTACCTCCTGTGTGATGCTAATGCTTTCTGCAAAATGTACACAAGTATTAGAGTCTGATCGTGCAGAGCACTGCACTATGATTCAACAGAGCATCTAAATGTGCACTTACATTTGTGCACCCAAGTTGCCAACATGGAGCAGTTATTTAAGTGTTTAGTTGGACCACAGCGAAGACCTTACTGCCTTGTAAGACAAGCTCTGACACAAGATCTATTTTAACTGGCAAAGCAACACATTTGTGGTAGTTTTGAAACAACTGGGGCAAAGCTTTGAAGTAATTTAGGACAAGTAAACATAATGGGGTTTGGGTTGATTTTTTTAAAGCAGAAAACAGGAATCCAGACACTTTAGATGATGTGCCAGAAACACATAGTAATGATGATATACACTGTAAGGTTAAAAAAATTTTGAATTCAAGCATGCTATTCAGTCTTCTGTTTTCAAAAACTACTCTCACATCCTAGTCTACCAGATTGAAGTTGACATCATCCACTTAGTGTAAAAAGAATTAAGAAAGGTAGCCATTGTTGTTGCTGTAGTCATTACTGTAAATATTATTCTAAATAATAAAGCGTTTCTTATAACCACACACTATAAGGAGGGATGAGGCATTGTGTTGCTGGATCAGCTTAATAAGAACCCCAATTTTCCCCTTTGCTTTAAAGGCAAAATATCAAAAAGCTAAAACCAGATTCTTGAAAGCAAACATATGGAAATTTACTGCTTAGGAATGGAAGGATAGAGTCCATGGCTGGGCTCTGCTTCCACAGCATTGTTTACATGAGGAAAGCTTTAGTCAACTTATCAAAGCACCCTAGGTCATCACATTTAATATTTTCTTTAAATCCTTTGGTCCTGAAGTGATGGGCCAAGTATCTAGAGTGAAACAGCGTTGTGTTTTGCAGGTGTTTATTCCTTTTAACTGTACACAGGCAGCAGCCTTTCTCAGCAGAAACAATGCCCTAATCTTAGCAGAAATCTCACCTTTCCCTTCTGCTTGTCTTTTTTGTCTTTTAAACAAGGGATCAGTTCTGACACCTCTCTGTCTACTGTAACTGCCACAAATTTTAATCTGTTTGCTTTAACGCATCAAGTCTTGTGTTTACGGATTACACTAGATTCTCAGCTTTTCTTTTAATTAAAATGGCTTTAAAATAATCATGAACAGACAGTCTAGGGAAGTTCAAAAACAGAAGGCAGTTACAAATAAATATTTTTATACTGAGTCAGAAAAATGAATTTTTCTTCCTGAGAACTAACTCACAGTCTTTGAACATCTCGGGTTGAGACGTGTGTCAAATAGAACTGCATTTGCCCAAGGAAGCTTATGAGTAGCCTCTTTAACATCAAATCCAACACAAGCTGTGTCAAGTGTGGTGGCCTTACTGGCCATCACCACAGATGTCAGGGACAGCAGGAAATGTGTTTGCAAGCAAGGTGGCAAAAGCCCTTTGTTCATGTAGCTTTTCCTGAAAAGAGAGCTAAGTTGGGCCCTCCTGGTATCTGCCTGCTTCTCATGTGCTTTCAGGGCTTGGGCAGACGCTCAGATTTTGATGCAGTGACTTAAAATATTACCATCATTATGTATTTATCTTCTTTTCTACAAGGATTGTGTGTCCTGGTCCCAGCATGTTAGAGTCTGACTAGTGAAGAAGACTCATTCACCCAGGTGTCTGTGAAATTCCTCCCCTGTGCAGCATCTTAACAATATAACATATTTGTCCAAATAATAATCAAGTATTTTACAGTAATCAAACTCTGATGTGAAAGAAAACTACTCCACAACCCGCTGATCAGTGTTATTCACAGTTTGCTTTACAATTAAGGTGTATGCTGTTAAGAGCAGTACTGAAAGAGCAGTTTATTACTCCTGAGTTCATAAGAGATCTTCTTTAGTTCTATAAAAAGCAACAGTATCATGTTATCAGAAGTGCTGTTGACTGTAACTATAATAACTTGTCTTCTGTATGTAGACATTTCTCATTTTTAGGACAGTCTTACAACATACGACCAGTTTAAAAAAAAAATTTGCTTCCTACTTATCATATCCTTCAAAGGTTTCTCTGAAAAACACAGAGATATTTGCTTGACAGAAGTGTGTCTTTCATTAACTGAGTGTCTCTGAGATGCACCTTCAACACCAAGCTATGAATTATAACCTGCACAGAAGTGGCTCCAAACCAAACAAAAATGTTATGAAAAATGCCTGCAGGGATGTAGTAACTGCTGAGGAAAAGATTTAGCTATTGCTGTTCATGGTATTCCACTGCATTGTAACCCAATTTCAAAACGGAGCAAATGAATAGAATTAAACAAGAGGGAACAACAGGTCATATTAAAACATCATATTAAGACTGTTACAGCAGGGGAATTATATAAACTAACAATGTGTTAGTCATCCATAGGCATTTGCAGCAGAAAAATTGAGTTGCCATGGAAGATGCTGACAGTGTTTAAAAACTAAGGAAGTGAGAGTCTGACCGTGTGGGTGTATCTGCGCTAGAGTTATTGGTGGTCAAAAGATATGTCAGGGCTGAGGCAGGCTTGATCTAGCACCTCTTTGTTATTTACGAACAATCCTTTTGCTACTAAGGCCTATATGACTCAATAAATTTCTCAGACAATGTTAAAGAAATCAAATTTACAGAGCTGAAAAATTATCAGAAGAAAAGTAACACTGTTAGGAGAAGAAAAACTCAAAAGACTTCTCTATATTGATGCTAAAGGCTTGTATTTCAAGGCTGTAACAGTGGTGCTGACTATTAACAAACCAAAGCAAAGGAAAGGAATTTGAAGGAAGCGTCTTTTCCGTATCTCTGTTTTCTTCATTATTTTTCCACTCAGTAGGATGCTTTTGACTCATTCTCCTTAGTAGGACTAGTCATCAAAAGAATTAAAGTATAAGACTTCTGCCCAAAACATGACACTGGATAGTTTTTGTTCCTTTAGCTATGGCATTCCAACATATCAGATTTGCTCATCTAAAAATCAGGAGTGTTTCTTGTTTTGTCTTTTTACCACAGACCCTCACACTTGTATTTTCAGTGGGAAGACAAGCCATTTTGATTTGTAAGCCCCTGCAAAAAGTAATTGGACACCCTTCTCTAAGGGTTAGCCACATGCAGCTAACACCCATACAATACTGCAAAAGGTGCTCAACTTTGCGAGCCCCATCAAGTTTCACCAAAAAAATCATGTCGCTCAGCAAAGATTGCTGCCAGTATTAGTAGTTCAGTTTCTTCTCCTCAAATACAAGTGATACCATTCCCCAGGTGCTCTCCAGCACAACAGAAAAACAGAGCACCTGGCTGAGGTGTAGCAAAGCAAGAGAGCCGCTCTGGGGAGGTGAGGGAAGAGATGCTGGGAATGACCAGACAACACCACTGCAGATCAAGAAGCCACTTCAGTACTATAAGGACAAGTTAATTCCTAGACTCTCTGCTGCTCACAATTACAGATGGATGTTCCTCCTTGCTGCTTTAGCTACGCTGACAGCAGTACGCTGTTTTGTCCAATATGAAGCTAGAAGTCACCCTTGAAGCTGAGAGTAAGTTCACAGGTTGAGCAGACAGAGGCTAGTTCAGAAGTTTTTCCCCGCCACAAAGATTTAGGTCAGTGTATATTTCTTACTTTTATAGCCAAGCACTTGAGAAAGACAAATAAAAGCAACACTGTTAGTTCCCCTGTTCTGTAGGGTAATAACTGACCTGTCCCAAACAGGGGGAGGTTGCAGTGCAGAGAAGTGCAATGGCATATGTTAAGTCCCCAGCTAGCTGCTCACAACAGCTCAGCCACACTGCTTCTCAGTGGGTTTTCTTCTTTTCCCAGCCACTTTATGTCTGTTCTCCTGTGTCTTGAACACCAACATCCTATTTCAATTATTTGATGGGCATTTTTTGTCAAAACTTGTTTGCCTAGATTCTCCAGAGTGTTTCCAAATTTAAGTTTCCTGCTATGCATTTTGAAAAACAAAATCTGACTCTTTTATTAGTTTTTCCTTATGACTCTCCACATGACTTAAGCCAAAGTACCCCTCTCCTTGATCACACACAACTTCAAGGGGTCCATAAACTACCAAAGACCTTGAAAGTTCAAGAGAAAAGATCAAATTAATTTTAAGCACCAGCTTGCAGCTAGGGAAATGCCCTCGCAGAAGCTGTAACTTCAAAGCATAACAACTTCTTTTTGGTTATTTATACTCTGGTATCCACACCAACATCATCCCCCCAGGCCCTCCACGTTTCATTGGGTTTCAGAATGAATGAAAAAAAAGGATGACAGCAACAACAGAACAATGGCAAAAAACAAGTATCACTAGCCTTTTCAGCTGTGGACAAGGCAAAAGAAGACAATCTGGTCTCTATAAAGCCATTCATAAAGGGTCTACAGAGACCCTTTATATCACTCAAGTGTCACGGGGAGAGATGTGAACAAAAAATACACATCTTGACAAACTGGAAATGCTAAAAGAAAATCAAGAGTCACATCTCGGCAAATAAATGCTCTGCCTATCTCTTTCCTTGAGATCATAGCTGGATGAATCATAGAAGCACAGAATATCTCAAGTTGAAAAGGGCCCATAATGATCATTGGGTCCAACTCTCTGCTCCTTGCAGGACTACCTAAAATGAAACCATATAATCAAGAGCATCGTCCAGATGCTCCTTGAACTCAGACAGGTTTGGTGCCATGACCACTCCCCTGAGAAGCCTGTTCCAGTGACCGACCACCCTCTCAGTGTAGAACCTTTTCCGAATGTCCAATCTGAACTCTCCCTGATGCAGCCTCATTCCATTTCCTCATGTCCTGTCACTGGTCACCAGAGAGAGGAGATCAGCACCTCTCCTTCCACTGCCCCCTTTAAGGAAGTTATCAACTGTGATAAGGTCACCCCTCAACTCTCTCTTCTCCAAGCTGAACAAACGAAGTGACCTCAGCTGCTCCTCATAAGTCTTGCCCTCAAAACCTTTCACCCTCCTCTGGACACACTCTAATGATTTGATGTCCTTCTTATATTGAGGTGTCCAAAACGGCACACAGTACTCAAGGTGGGACTGCACCAGTGCAGTGTAGAGTGGGACAACCAGCGCCCTCAACCAGCTAGCTATGCTGTGCTTGATGCAGCCCAGGACATGGTTGGCCCTTTTGGCTCCCAGGGCACACTGTTGATTCACATTGAACCTGCAATCAACCCAAACACCCAGAACTCTTTCTGCAGGGCCGCTCTCTAGCCTCTCATCCCCCAATTTGTACATATACCCAGGATTACCTTATCCTGGGTGGACAATCCAGCACTTGCTCTTGTTAAATTTCATACAGTTGGTGACTGCCCAGCTCTTTAGTCTACCTGGATCTCCCTGTAAGGCCACTCTACCCTTGAGGGAGTTCACAGCTCCTCCTAGTTTAGTATCATTGGCAAACTTCCTTAATGTACATTCGATTCCTGTGTCCAGATCATTTATAAAAACATTATAGAGCGCTGGCCCTAAAATTGACCCCTGGGAAACGCCACTGGTGACTGGCCGCAATCTGATGTAACCTCATTTACCATAACTCTTTCAGCCCGACTCATCAGTAAATTGCTCACCCAGCATATTACGGACTTGTTTAAATGCATGCTGGACATTTTGTCCAGAAGGATACTGTGAGAGACAGTACCAAAAGCTTTGCTAAAACCCAAAGCCCCCACATCTACTGGCTTCCCATGGTCAACTAGATGGGTGACCTTGTCATAAAAGGAAATTAAGTTAGTTATGAAGGACTTTCTCCTCATGAACTCATGCTGGCTATGACCAATGATCAAGATTATGCTGTACCAATAATGTTTTCCTGTCCTTAACAGTCTACAATGTTTTCATGGTTTCTTCCAGATGACTATTTCAGAATACCAAGCCAATAAACAGCTACTGTCTGATTCTACAAAGCCTGGCATTCCACTTCACATTGATTTCTAAAATACTTTGATCTCAAACCTTCTGTTTTGCAGTACATAGGTAGTAGAGACTGCACAGGTATGGAAGTAAAACTAATACCGTTCGCCTTCAAACCAAACCAGATTCTCATTAACATCTCCAGTATGATCTCTGTGTACAAATTGCCTGGATACACTTTGGCCATTTTTCTCTCAATGTCAAACTGAACTGCAAAAGACTTCAAAATTTAGCAGACTAATGTACCTGTACATGCAGCTGTGACTTAAGCTGACACAGACAATGGTGGCATATAGCAAAGGGCCATAATTCAAATTTCATTATGGCAATGATAGCATTGTACAAGTGCTCCTGATCCCAAATTCACCCACCAATATGACCTTAGGGTGAACACTGAATTAAATGCCAATGACAAGTAAACACACACATCTCCATCACCAAAGCAACTTCAAAAAACCAAAATCCTTCTTGGGGAGGATCAAGACCAACAGACCATACTCTGTCCACTTTCAGGCACAACGAAGGCTTCAGCTTACTAACCCAAAAGGCTTTTCTGACCAACACTTGAGGAAAGAAATGCAATATACCACGCTAAAACAGACACTATCCACAAAGCAAAAAGAACAACTAAGACATTTTGTTCTTCTTAAGAAAAAGACCAAAACTGTAGATCCATAAGAGAACAACAACCTGGCACAAAATGTAAGGAAGGAAACTAGAATACATTTCAGGAAAATGGACCTAAAATCAATTTGAAAATTGCAACCTGAAAGAAACAAGCAAACAAAAAATTGCAATATTGACCTTGAGCTACAGATAAACTGTCTTATATATAAAGAGAAATTAAGCTCCCCAAACATCTGGCTACATAGTACCTATCCTAGTTATCAATCAATATTATTCTTCTGCATAAATAAAAGCTCTATATCTGTTTCTTCTACTTCTATACCCAAATGTCAGTGTTTCAGGAAATGTATCATATTTAATAAAACTGGTATCATTTGCCTATGTTTTGCCTGTGTTAAACAACACAGGGCAGTTAAATCATTTTCTGTGCAATCTTCTGCATAGCTCTCTGTATGTTACATGGATTGTTGTAATTACCTGCTAGTCAGGTTACTAAACATTATATGGCATTTGGAAAAATAAAATGCAGTGAACTTTGCAACAAATATTGGAAATAAAAAGTTGTTTAAGGCTTCAATGGCTTGCCATTGAAAAAAAACATGAAAAAAAATCTGAAAAGAAATGTGCCTCTAAATATGGGAACATGATCCTTTCTGTCAGAGCCATGCTAAGAAAAATGAAAATGAAAAGTAGTGGAGATGTATAATCATTTTAAAGTTCATCACCCATTAAACCACTGTGGCAGATTAATTTGTTGAGAGAAACCGTAAAGATAGAAACCTTTAACTAAGAGAGACAGAAGGTGGTCACACATTGGAGCATAGTCAGGAGAGCCTTCTTAAGTGTCCAGAGTAATGTGTAAAAGTTAGATAGGTTAATTTCAAACGGATTTATAAAATCCATACCCCAATAAAGCAGTCAATAGTTATTCTGTATAATTAATGCAAATATTGAACTTCTTGAGTGATGCAGAAACAGCAAATGCCTCTGAACAATGTCAAGAAGTTTTTAAAAAAAGTATTCTGTTTTTATCAGTATCTTTTTTCTTTTATAAATGTCTACTGTAAGTAATTATCTTATAATGCTAGTTTAAGAAACAATGGCAACTCTGAGGTATGGAAGAAACTTTTTCTGAACTCCCCGTAAGAGTGAGGTTAAAAGATGACACCAGATTTTTTTATCTGAGAAGTCTCCTGGGATTCAGAGTTAGGAAAGTATGTGCAGTTAAAACAGCATTAGATCATGAATATAGCTTTCCATACATGCATAATCTCAAACTCAGTGATCTAATCAGAAGCATTAGTGTTCAAAATCACTAATGCAAATCACCAGCAGGAGCAAAAGTACTGATCCTGCCTGCACCTGCAAAGAGCTTATTAATAATTCCATGTCTGGATAACATTTTCAGAAGTAAGTAAAAAATTAGCCTCCTAGAACAGGAATTGTACATGAAAAGAGGTCAGAATTGAAAATTAAAAACATTGCCAGTTACAGTTAAAAATCTGAAGAAGGTTTAAATGTAATTTGCATTTGTAAATGGACTACTTCTATTCCCTTGCCTCCCCTGCTATTCATCTTCTGAAGATGTCTCTGAATACAAACCTAACTGAATGTTTCTCTTGACCTTCATAACTTGTCAATAAAGTAAGATATTTTTCTCAGACATAGCAGAACATCCCATCCTGCCAAAAGAAAATCCCAAGTAAACTAAAAGATTGAAAATCTGGCTCCAATCCAGAGACAAAACCCTCATTTGCCACAACTGAACAAAAACTCACTCCACCTGAACACAGATACCCAACTGCACAGCATCCATCAAGTCACTGCATGCTTTTTCTATATATCAGGAAGAAAGAAGTGTTAAGACATCCTTTTAGGTTTTATGTGGTTTCTGGTGTTATCCACAATCACTGAAGGGTGGGGAGGAAGTGGTTTGTGTCTCCTACAAGGTCCTCCATGACACAGCAAGTCTTGCTGAAGAAGAGAGAGTGTCACAAGTCCAGTACCAGCTACTCATCAGAAACCTTCGTGAATCATACAACACGTTGTAGCAATAAATTACCTGAAAGTCAAGATGCTTATAATAACTTTATGGTGCACAGCCAGCGGACCTGCAGACCATTCCTGGTTTTCATTCCTTTAGCAAAAAACAGGTAGATTTTCAAAGACACCTAAGAATCAGTCACCCTATTTCTCCTACAACTTCTGAACAGGAAACTGGACAAACTAAAGAGACTCAAATTTCCAGACAACCATACTCATTCAGCAGTTTTGAAGTTCCCAGTAAAAATGTTTGGAAAAGATACCTGGAAGAGTTACTATTTTCTTCTGTATTGTGTGTTTAGGAAGTTTCTTTGTTCTCAAATATTGATACTTTTGCTAAGATTTATGCCTGCTTAAATTCAGCCCCAGAATCTTTTGAAGTATGAATTTGCCAGCTCGATACCAGTGCCTTGATCTTCAGCAAAAGATCCAGTCACCTCTTGGAAGGGTATTTACTTTTCTTATCTAATTGTACGTTTTGAAAAAAAAAAATACTAATCACCTGAGATTTTACAACTTGAACTCTGTCAAAAATCTTCTCTCCATCTGGAAAACACTCCCTACATAAACTTCATTGTGTTTTACTCTGTTTTGTTTTCTTTTAAATTTGAACTGTATAATAAAAGGAATTTCAAAAAGGTTTGATCATCAACTACAGTACTTTCACCATGTACTCATTTCCACTGTAATCTTTAGGTCACTGTTAACAGGAAGGTATCACACCTCTACTACAGAAAATTTGCATTTCATTAGTATTCCATCTTATCTTGATTACTCTATTAAAGCATTACTACTCTTTAGAAGGATGCATATTGAAATGTGTATGAAGAGGGCCTAAAATTCTGGTTTAAAAGTGAATGCAAAATTGTTGCCTATTAAGAGTACACACACATACTGAAACTTTCAGCTATGCAATTTACCAGATGTCAAGGGAGAAATATTATTTCAGAATATTCACTGAAATATCCCAAAGTGCCAAACCACTCCCCAATGCAATTTAGGCTGGACTACAACAATAGCTTCAGGGGCTGTTCTTGTGCCAGTGAAAATCAACGCAAGTTTTGCCACTGACTCCAGTGCAGAAACACACTCCAATGTAAATCGGAACTCTGGATACTTCCAAAAACTCTGGATACTTCCAAAAACCTATCAGATAACTGATTTTGTCCAAAATGTTTAGGATTAACTTGCTCATGGTGCTTTAGGTTTCTGACACAACACAATCAATGCATCTAATAGGAAACATCAGTTGAAACCTCCCTAACCACATGCAGGGCTGAGCAAAACACTTAGGTAAGAAGCAAAAGAATGGGCAGGAGTTCTCTCTGATTAAGTTTAAACATGCATGACCTGCAGGGGACCACTGGCAACAATCAGCTGTCATAAATAAACAAATGACCAGTGACCATAAACTTCTGCTCTCGGCCAGCGATGCACGGTGTCCGGATCCTGCCGAAGGTCCCCAAGGGCCCTGCCTTGCTGCTGGCTGAAGCAGCTGTGGCAAAGCTTTTGATTTCAGCTCTGCAGATCAAACAACAGGCACTGCAGCGTTAATCTCCACTGTCTCCAGGAAAGCATTTGTTGAAAACTAGCGATAATGTGATACCACTATTATCCTCCCACCACCAGCAGAAATAAAACTCATCAGCACATTGTGGAACAATGCCTGTTCAAGCCTTCTCTACACAACTTGCTCTTCCCAACTCAAAAACAACTCAAAAACACTGGCAAAAGTTGGCAGTAATGCAGAAAGAGGCCAAAAGGGGCCAGCAGAAGCTGCAGATGATTCACTTTCGTACACAAAGTAGAAGCAGCCACCTGCCTCTAGGATGAAGGAAGCGACACGTGCCAGTAAGATACGCTGCAGGAACCACAAGGCTTATTTTATATCAATTGTTTGTTCCAGAATATGCACTAATGGATTCTTAAGCACCAATCCTTGAGAGCAGCTGGTCATAAAACTCTGCACTTCAAAATAATTCACAAACAAAATCACTATAAACACAAATGCTGTTTTTAAAAAACAATACTGAAAAATTCTAACTGCCAGCTAATTCTATGAAAATGTGTTTGATGGCAGATGATGTTCACCAATGGAAGGAATGAAAATGTGTTTGCAGTCTGGGGTTGGTACGTTTCCCATGGCTATGCATCTTCCAATACAGGAGGAGTACAGTAGAATTAACTATTCCTCATCAGCCTCATACAGTGAACTGGCAAACATGAAAGCTGAGAAGAAGGAAGAATGCAGTCACCATGTATGGGGCCTGCCCTCACAAGAAAGACTGAATGCTTTGGACAGCTGTACCACAACCTAATTGAGATCTCATTCACCTGTTATGAATCAGATTCCCTTCCTCTGCTCGCCTGCCAAATGCTCTTTCAGACAAAGAAAGCACAAACATGTACATAGAGGAGATAACTGCTAAAAAACTAACAACTGTTCTTGTCAAAAAGCGAGTGGATTGTACAAAATTTTGAATGTTACCGTAAAAGACTCAAGAGCACAACAAAAAAAAAGATGCAGTAGTATGTAGAGATCAGGGCTTTTGGAATGTTTCTTTTTAAACATTTTTGTTTTAAAAAATCAATATTAGGGAAATATTTTCAAGAATCTTATAGAAAATATACACACTAATTTACACTGAAGATTTCAGGTTTTTATTTTGTCAGGTATTTAGCTTGGCTAAATGCCTGAAAGGCCTAATGTATGCAGAAAAGCAGACATGTCTTTGTCAGAGTTTCACATTTTCGGATGTTCCTTATATGTCCCTGAAATGGCTGGTTCTTCCCTGCAAGTGAGAAAATCCCTTTGAAACACAGAGGTGCCATGGCATCCCACAGATGCAATACTTCCCAAATTCCTTCTGACTCACCTGCTGATGATATCCTGCATAGACACGCATGACGCAGGTCTGACAGTTTGTACAGCTTCAACTTTCCCTTCTATTTCCCCAGAGCACACATACTTTTTTCAAGATAGCACATGAAAGTTTCTCTGAGTCATAAATTGCTACTCAGAGACCTTAGCTTGGATGGTGGTTTTGCAGCAATTTGTGGTATCATTTGCTACTTTTTCTGAATAGCTACAGGACCACCACACACAGAGCTGGCTATAAAGCGCTCAGGTTTTCCATCTGCCCTCCAGAAGAAACTGACACATTTAGCTAACAGTTTCATTTTGAATCTAAAACTTTGTTAAGCCAGAATAGACTTTATAGTTGTTGCATATTTGTAGTTTTATTTACTTAAAACTTGGTGAAGACATACATTGTGCAAGTGTGCTTAAAATGTTCATTAGTGAGCTCATGCATAAAGTGCTAAATCAAGCACAGAGCTTCAGGGAAGATGCTGGAGACTATTTGTCTATACAGCAACAGATTTGCCTTCCACAGTGTGCTCTATCCATCGTTAAACTGATATACCAGTTTACTGAACTATTTTAAGAATGAAAGTGCTGGTGTGCATGACTCACATTTTATTAAGGTAATGACTGTGATGAATTCTGTTTAGATATGCATCTCGTTGCTGAAGATGATCTTGGCAGGAGAGCAGTGATATACCTATGCTATTCCAGAGCATTACACAATCATAGAAGAGATACCTATTTGTGGACAAAAGAAAAGTTTGCAATCAAATAAATAATTACAACTGCTATCAGAATGTAATCAAAACACATTACTAATAAACACTACAGTACAACCCTTATGCAAATTGTAGATACACACAGGCCTACATATATAAATGAGGGGAATGGTTTCCAGGTTGTCTGAAAATAATTATTTAATTCATGTTTCTTGATTTTCTTTCCCTGCAAAGACTTAAATCATTCCATTTCATATTTAGAGGTATTACGAATTGCATCTTGCAAAGTAGATATTCTGATGCGATTAATCACCGATGCTATTTTGGAAGAAAGTTATCCATATTTGCAATTGTTGCTGTTGCTGGCAACGCACATGGAAGCACCTGGACAGTGAGACGGGCACATGAGAAAAATGGAGGCAAGTTCTGCTCACCTTCCTCACACAGGTCAACCCAGTCAAAACATTGCATATAGAAGTGTGTGTGTGCATGGAGAAGGGAAGGTCATGCAACTTTGTTATTTCTAGCATGTAAATTGAACCAGTAGTAAATTAAAATATGTGTGTGAGGTGGGTGGAAGCTGCACGCTCCTGTCGATGCAAGGTCCCTGTCACATCATAGACTCTACAGGCCCCCGAGGCAATAACAAAACTCTCATCTGCTTCAAGGGCACAAGACTGGCTCCCAGGCAAGCAGGAAAGGTGAGCGCTGCACTTCAAAGGAGACCTTTAGCACTTCAAAAATTTGATGGTTCAGATGAGTCTTTCTGTCTTAAAAAAGAATGACTGATGGGCAGACTGGGAAGGCTGCAAAACCCAGCCTGCAGAAACCAGGTAGGAACGCTACCCTCTGACTTGGCAGATGGAGCTAGTGACAGGCAGCTAAATCCCTGCAACCAAAAGGAAAAAAGAGAAAATTCCCACAATTCAAGCAGTTGTTGAGGCAGCAACATGGATGAAATCCCCAAAGGGTCACTCAGGCAGGGTGCTCAATCAGGATTAACGTCCAGACCTTCAGCAGTGTGCTTATCCCACCAAGAAGTACTATCCAAGAAACACGCAGAAATAATTTCAGAGATTCCTAACTGGGGTGGATTGTTTCCAGATTACAAAACCAGAACCCTCTTGCAAACATGGAAAACAGCAGTGTATTCTGAAGAGGTACTACTTATGCGTCCGCACTGCATATGCCTGCTTTACATGGACAGATTTCATATAAATACACACATCGAACACATACAAATACATAAAATCTGTTCCTGCTTATATCATGCTCTAAACATAGAATTTATACAGCTTTAAACATGTATATATGAGAATGAAAGAGAAATACATTCAGCCTTTACAGCTTCAATTCAACAGAGCATGCAGAGCAAATGAACTGTAAATAAATATCTCCAGATAGGGGCACATCTTTTCTTTTAAAGAGATACATTAATCAATCTTACCTAGCCTCAAACTGATGTTTATAGATGAAACCATTTAAAATGAACTATTGATGAAGTTTATTTTCAGTAGTGCTGGGAAAAGCTAGAAGCCGTAAGTACAAAGGAGAGTCAAGTATTTAAAGGAGGTTTCAAGTGTGTTCCTTCCCTTGAATTTCAGCACAGTTATGGAAGTGACAGTGAAATCATGCTGCTATTCAAAGAGTGAGCTGACAACATGTTTAAAGTTTAGAATAAACTTTCTTATTCCTTCCCTACCCACTTGATTAGAAACATCTGTACGTCAGGGACAAACGTGACTCTCTAGACAGGGCTGCTAACCAAACCGAAATAATTTAGCATGCAAATCCAAGGGCTGGGTTGCTACAGAGGAGGCCTGTAACATTCCTCAGAACTGCCTGTGTGCAAGCTACTGAATAAAGACAAAAATAGACTCCTCGGTGCAGGCAAACAGCAAGTCAACTATTTTTAACTCGGGTCTTCAAATGCATTTTTAAGTTGCTTACATTTAGAAGCAATCCCTTAAGCATCTACAGGCAGTTTGACTTGATGAATAGGCATGAAAAATACTTTTTACATGTTCTGCGTGTCACATTCATATTATATAAAAATAAAATTTAATTTCTCATTAGATTAAATGGATTTTAGGCACCCTGGTGAGTACATTTAAACAAATTTTTATTAGTACAAACATATTTTTGCAAAACAAATTTGTGCCTACATAAATGCAATTAAGCTGTTACTAGTCTCATGATACTGCTTTGTAGCAATCTCAAGAAATGAAAAAACAGTTAAAGTGCCTGCTTGTGGTCAACACAAACAACACACACACCCCCTGGCTTCCCAACTGGTCATATCTTCAACTGTGTAAGGAAACAGCCATCTGTAAAACTAGCACCCATCACTGCAAATGTGTCCCATTCAAATATCCTGGATAATTAACTTCTATCTATTATAACTGCCGCTTGAAGACAGTAAAACACATTGCAAGAGGGAAAAGGGTACTTGTAATAAGAACATCTGGGCTGCACAGCAAGCGTGACTGAACAAGTATACAGCTATTCCTTATACCAGAGACCACTTCTGCCAGCTCTGAGCTAGTGCTCTCCTGGCCCTTCCACAGCTGCAGCATGGGAAGCATTTTACAGCCCTGCAGAATTTATGGGAGGACACAGGGATCCAGTATGAGCAACAAGTAGCCTTAGGCTGAGTGCCCCACTTTGTCTTCTACACAGAGGTGAGGAAAGCCAACTGAATGCCAAAAGATGATCTCTGCGGTGGTTTTATCTCCCAATCGTTCTGCTTCTATAGTTTTCTACATAGATGTTGTGTATTTCTTCTCATTAATCACATCAGCAGTCCAGCATTGAAGCCCCTAGGATTATTTGCATGACTAATCATGCCAGCAGAACACCTACAAACCTAAGCCTTCAAGAATGACAGCTCTGCCTTCAAAACAACAGAGAAAATTTATGTCCACAGTGAGGTCTGTTTAAGGCCATCAGAAGCACTTACATGAGCAGAGAAAACAGGGAAGGAAAAGTTATGAATGTGAGGCAGCTCATTACTTTCTTCAGTTGCTCTTTTTTCTCTCCCACAGCCTCAACAGAAGCAACCAACACCTCAGTGGACACAGGAGCAACATTTTCTTCAAAATATACTCAAGCAAAATGATCTATTCTCATCTCAGAAACAAATTCATAAATTGGTCTAGTATCGTTAACCAGGAAAGCAGAGGCCAAAATCAACAAGCATGAGATTTGACTGACAAGCTGGGGCACACCAGCAAGTGAAACACAGACCCCACTGAACCACAAAGGAGTTTGGGTAGGCATTGAGGGGAGTCTAGATTTACCAGCTGTGACTCTCCTGAACCCAAGATTTTCAGTGTCCCACTTAGGCAGGCTTGAATGCCTGTGCTAGCTTTCTTTCTGTAGACAGAACCTTCACCTTTAGAAATGCACTTTGCCAGCTTCTGTTCAGCTGAGGAATCATCCTTGCCCATGGCTAAGCTGTCTGATTATACAATAGCCTCATGATCAACCAGTTTAACTCCTCTCAGCCTTTGTTTGGTAACCCCTGTGGTAAACAGTACTGACCACCTTTTAAACAGGCAGATTCCTTTCAACTTTAGAAGAAAAACATTCTTCCAAGTGCCATACGTTTACAGCAAAATGATTGCACAGTTCAGTTCCCACTAAGTCCATGTGAGTATCCAGGAGCTAAGACCTGTGGATAACCGAAGGCAAAAGCATGGCTTCCTCACACCTACATGCAGCTCAGAGAAAGGATTTTTTTTAAAGACTGAAAGATGAACACAATACCAAAAATGGAACCGTGCAGTTCATTATTTATGCAAATGAAGATCATTTGTTATAAGAAATGCTGCAGAATAACAAAGGAGAATGTTTAGCTGCTGCAGGAAACAGAAGCTGAACACTGGCTGAAAGAAGGAAAGGCTTGAAAAGAAGTGTATAGTTACTACTCCTTTTACATTCGGAGAAGTTTCCACTGTAAGGAATTTATTTACTCCTAGGAGTAAGGATGTATTGTTCCCCAACAATCAGTGTTAGTCACGATGTGACTCGAGACTAAGAAAATGTAAGAATAATGCAGCTGAGCTTCAGCTGACCTCAAATTCATTTAAGCTAAGGCACAGCAAAACCAGAGTCTCTGTTTCCATTTGCGAAACCGCAGGGTGCCACAGAGCTACTTTATCTTGTCTGTTGCAAGAAGATGTTGAGCAGATATTGTCTAGAAATGCAAACGGAAAACCCCAGCCAGTTCTGGACGGCTACCCCGAGTCGTGTTTGTGTCACCCTATGTTCTAG